>NW_009711269.1:7376-54212 GCF_000703405.1 Apaloderma vittatum | reverse complement strand
ATGCGAAGGTGGGAGAGGATGAGGGAGCAGCAGCCCCAGGCTCTCTCCAGATACGAAGAGGTGACATCTGGGGGGCCTGAAACGACCACACAGATGAATTTTGTGGCAGTGCTGCTTAGACTGAAGTTGCTCCTACACATTGTAGAGAATAAGTTAGAATAATCCTCTTTACACGCTTATCAAAAAAAAAAAAAGATGAATAAAAATGATGGCACGGTACAGATTACAGTAAAAGGAGACTCAAAGTTGGCCATTGCATTTGAATTGCAAAGTAGCAATCAATTAGTTTATCATTAATCAGATAATTTTGGGGATCGTGAATAATATGAAATGAAAAGAAGAAATAACTAGCTGGATAATTTTCAGGAACCATCTCTCAGCTTTATAAACTAATCCTCCTCTAATGGCCCTTTTTAATGTAATTTATAGGTTCATCATTACCCTTTTTGTATTAGTAATTATTTCTAAAATACCGAAGAACCATCTTTTTTTCAAGGTCCTTCTATGTGCCTGATTTACAGCTAGGCTCGTGTTGGACTCTGTCTTTCTGAGGTTTGACATTTCAAAATATTTATAGCTCTTTTACATTAATGCCTTTCTCATGAATCTGAAGGTGACCGTTATTTCTTTCATCTTGTTGTAATTAAATGGATCAACTGTAGCTTTATTATTTCCACTATTTATCTGTGCAGTGCATTAAAACATTCAGATTAGCAAGTGATATTGAGCATTATGTGAATTATAACAAACAAATATTTCCTAAAACATAGGTTACACTTGATGCATTGGCCAAGAAATTGTTCCAAGCGAAAGCACAAAATCTTTAATATTTTATTGATCAGATCTAAACCTTCTGCCCAAAGTGGCAATTAAATTTCAATTAAACTGACTGAAAGCATCATATTAAATTTCAGCACTTTACGAGCTATCAGATAATGCTGCAGGACAAATCTTTAGTATGATCACACTCTTTTCAAATTATATTATCCTGTTCATTCACAATAAAAGTGACAGTTTTAGGTATACTTTCAATATTTCTTGAATATAAACCCTCTAATGAACACATTTTATTGCCTTTAAATCAATTATTATTGGATATTTTAATAAAGTGAATTGAGCACTTTGTTTTACACACTGCTTAGAAGTTATTATATTTTGCAGTCAGTATAGCAAAGAACAGTAACAGTGTGACAGAAGTATCCAAATACCTAAAGTTACGCCATAAATTTAATCAGCTATTTACAATGATGAATATGCTACATTCCATTTCACAACAGCTACTGGTACAACATGCTAATTAATAACTGATTAAATCTTCAGGCTTTAGGTCTCACTTCCTTCAGCACTGTGTTTCAGTAAATGAGATAAGCTTAAGATGTTAGAATCAAAATTACAAGAGGACACTGAAAGTGCTTGTAGAGTATTGTCTCATATCAAGACCTCAATATTTTACTCTCACAGCTCCCTTTGTCGCAGTGGCTCTATGTGTGTGTGTTGATGTTTAGATTGTCCAAAATACACGCAGTTGTGGATAAATTCGCTTAATTCAAAGGTTATTATCACATAGTCGCCTTTTAAGTTTACACACATACACATATATAAGTGCCAATAACAACATTAACTAGATTTTTTTTCATGAAATATAGATTAGGCATGAGGCAAGTCTAACACATGACTGAGAGTAGTTAAATTCCATTTCACTTAGCAGGTGTTTGGGCATGTTGAACTGAATATATTTACTGCCTTTTGTAAATAGAAATCTATATTCCACATTGATGTTAAAAAGCTACTGTTTTCTTATGGACGATTATCTGGAAATAATTATCCACAGAAGTAGCAGATAAATTCCCAGGTGGACTTGTACAGTCCTGTATAGTCACTGTGTGTGGGAACCCCTAAAAGTCCCCATAAATTCCCTCCTTCTGCAGATGCAGATTTTGAAGGTAAGAAAGCCAAGTAACATCACTATTTTGGGACAAGGCTTCCTGTGAATTTGTCACCTATCAGTAAGTGGTCACTCACATAGCATCGTAATTCCTTAAAGCTAATCATCCTCTGGCTCAGGCTTCAGGAAGGGCAGAACAGCAGCCCAAAAGAAACCACCTGTGGCAGAGTCCTTTTACACCTTGCTGCAAACAAGTCCATCTCCTCTAATAGTCAGCTTACATTACGTTCTCTCTTTCTTTTCATACCATGCCACTTTTTCAAGAAGAAAATGTGGTCTTTGTTTGCATCTGTAGAGAAACAAAAAATCAATGAAGATAAATACAGAGGGGGAAAGTGCCTTTCTTTAGAGGAAGGTATTTTTTTTTTTACTTGAAGTACAGAGCTAAAAATCTGAAGCATGTCTTTTGCTGATACACAACACATTCCAGAGATTGCATTATTTCATATGAATAAGTATGTTTTGTTTATTTTTATCAGTAAACACTTCTTTTTCATTCTACTATTCTTCTCCCCTGGGAGCAGAGTGAAGAATTAGGTGTGTAAGGAAATAGGAAAAAGAGGCTTTTGCAAAATGACAAAACTACAGAAAGCATTCGTTTGAAAACAGTGCTTTTTGTTATTTTCCAGTACATGCCAAGATGAGAGAAGTCCTGCAGAGGGTCAAACAGTGCTTAAGTAGCTAAGTAAAGGAATTGGCCTCCGGAGCAGGTGTTCGTGCTGTCTCAGCGGGCAGGGATAGTGTATGTTGCATCAAACGCGGTTGGCTCAGCGTGTGTTCACACCTCCCCTGACCCTGGCGCTTCCTGGCTTTGCTGCCATGAAAGCCTCATGAGAAAGGAGGTGTGTTTGAAGGGAGCGTGGGTGGATCTTTTCAGCAATCAGATGCTCACGGCTGCACAAACAAGTGAGCAGCAGCCATGTTTTTACAGCCAGGCTCTTCCCTGCCTTCGTCTACGACAAGTCCCAACCCAGCTCCCAGCGGTGCCACTGACAGCGCAGCGAGCATGCTGCCGGAGTCGCATCCTGCCCCGGCAGTTCCCACACTGCTCCCTAACGTCAGCCTGACCACTAGATTTTGCAGTATTTCTGCAGGTTTTATCCCTTTAAACAACAGCTCTCTTCCCAGGTGTGGGTAGGGAACCCCTCCACGGCATTAGTAGGCATTTGCTCACTGTGTCAGTGGAAATCGATAGATTCACTCAGGACACCATTCAGAGCGGTTTGGTTAATCACCTGCAGGTTAAAAAAAAATTGGAAATCAGCCTAGGTTTGGGTCATTGGTGCCTGATCAAACTATATCTGCTATGGCTGGAGGGACATTCGCCTTTTATCCTTTTTTTCGTCAGTCTTCATTCAGAACGACCGGCTTGATGTGGATCAGGTGCTTGGTACAGCAAGGATAGGGAATGGGGAAAAATGCTTTCCTCTATGCTGCTTGAGTCTTGACTATTTTTCAAAGAGCAGGATCAGACTTAACATGAGGAAAAGCTATGCAAATGTTGGATAGCTTCTAAATATATTAATCCCTAGACATGGTCCTAAGAATAATTTTAGTTGTGTTTTAATGGAGCTATTGAGTGATTTTTATCATTGAATTTTATTTGACTGCTGTGGAACTCTGCAGGAAGCTCTAGGTTTATATGGTAATGGAAAGAGAGAGAAAGGAGGTGGGGGGTGGATAGATAGCAAAAGCTTTCCTAGGTTTGAAGGTAGATTGCATTTTATTCAATCCTTACAATTCATTCTGGTGTGGCTCTGTTGTCTGAGCAAATCTTTTTGAATTTATCATAATAATCAACTTTTACAGATTCTTCAAATACATTTGAAACTGCCACTGAATCAGAAAAGCTGAACTGAAGCCAACTTCACTGTACTATTCTTACTCATATCTAGCGATATGCTGGATTTATTTGTAATGCCAAAAAAAACCCCCACTATGAATTTTGGTCAGCTGTGTACATGTGAATTTACATTTGTTCTCCAACGTTCATGAAAAAGACTGGCCTGCCATTGTGGAATGCGGAAAACAATCTATCAGGCTTTCAATAAACTGAAGAATATATATGTGGTTCAACCTATCTAAAATGAGATGCAGCACTAGCAATATGGAGAGGCCCAGCAAGGCTAGCAATAAAAGTAGATATACAGTATCTGACATCAGATTGTTTCAAGCTTAATTTCAGTAAAGTAATAAGGTCAGGAAAAGAAACGCTCAGTGATGCACAGATTGATGCTATTAGATAGAAACTATGCACTGGCATCAAGCAAACACTTTTTTGTCTTTGTCTCATGAACAGAGCACAAAGATATTCAGCATAATCCCAACAGATTTATAACCACAGGAGTGGACCAAGCTTAGCAGACTGTGGTCAAGAACAGTACTAAAACTAAGCTAGACACATATTTATTAACAACACCAGAGAGTATTATATTACTCTCATTTTCCAAAGTGACCATAATGTATATTTCCACCAACACACACCGGGGGCTGTTGACACACTATGGATGCTCATTAACTCCTGAGAGGAGGATGCTTAAAAGTATGTCTTATTGCAGCCTTGTTCTGGTTTTTATATACCTACCTATAGGATGAGAGCACTGTGTACTATAACTGAGGACTATTTCTTTTGGAAATTGAAAATATTTTCTTTTTTTTAAATACTCCAAGAGAAATAACCTTCTGGTCATGAGGATTATATTTCAACTTTCAGATATCACTGACAGGAAAACATCGTCTTGTATCACCATTAGCTGAAATTCTAATACTTTTTGAGTTAGCCTGACAAAAAATGAACATCAAAAATGTTGAAAATTGATAGTACTTGGAACAACACTTCCTGTACTTTGGCAGCTCCTGAATCTTTTGACCTCTGCTTTGCCACCAGGAGAGGTAAAGCACAGGTCTGGGGTGAGCCAGGAGCAGTCTTGCTGTTCACGTCACTATTTCGCTTTGAAACATAAGCAGGGAAAGCAACTCCATTCAGCCGCTGATAAAATATCACATCTCAGGACTCCCTGAGAGTGCATTCTTCTCAATTGAGGAAAGATCCTGTTTGAAAGGTGCAGCTCTGACTGCTCTTGTGATTACCACAGGTTGAGGCTGGCATAGTCCCATCGATTTTGCTCGAACTATTTATGATTTTCAGATGAGAGAATCCAGTCATTTTGAATATATGGAGTATTTTAAGATAAGAGCTACAAGCCTTTTGCCATAAAAACCCCACATCCTTGTTTACAGAAAGACTGTATCTGACATAAACTTAGGTAAAAGCGTCTGTATTTTTCTCACACAGTTAAATGATTAGTTACAAATTAACATCCTTGTTATTAATAGCTACATCCTAAAGCCGTTTTTGGTGGGGGGAACATTACACTTCCCTCTATTTATATCCCATGTGTCTGTCCTCTGTCATTCTCTTTCTCTTTAATCTTGTTTGAGTGTACGGCTCACTCGTCCTTATTTTATTGACTCAATCACAGGCACACTGTCACTTTTTATAAAACGGTCACTGCAGAATCACATCAAGCAAATTCTTGATTCTGCAGTCAGTAATTTAGTGCCTTTATGGAATTGCAATTTCAGGGCTCACTGCTTGTTTTTCTAAAACGTACTTTAGGAATTAGTTACTCCAGCCACAAATCAGTTGAATTTATGCACAGTTGTAATACAGTTTATGGCCTCATGGTACATTGCTTCAAAAACAGCAGATGTGAAATTATGATAAATATAATGAGTGTTTTTTTGCCTGATCTACTGGAGTAGAGAAGGATCTGGAGCGTGTTTACCTATCCCATACAGTACATTTAATGTCTTAGTCAGGACTCCTGACAAAGGCTGATTAATGTCCTCATCTCTTTTATTAAAGATAAGAGTAGCACTGCAGTCAGGAGATAGAAAGCACACCATAAATCTTCGTAAAATGAGCAGTCAAATAATCACTCATCAGAAATAAAATCTACATACATTAACACTAACACTCAGCCTACCGTGCACACTGCCATAAAAAAAAAAAAAAAAAAAAAAAGATAGAACAGACGGATTTCCGGAAGTTTTAATTTCAACTAGTTCTTTAAGTTTAATGTTACAGTTCCCGTAACCTGGATGCAAAAGCTGGCATTTAAAAGCACATGTGAAAGGACCAGATGCCTCGTCATTACATTAAGAGCATGAAGCAGGCAACAATTAAGCGATTCACTGGAAAGACATAATGCTGATCTATGCTAGCAATTAATCACAGAATACATTAGACAATGATGGGTGACCTACAAATTTTTGACAAAATAATTTTTCATCATGTTGGCGATTTCTTAGCCTAATATGCCTGCAAGGCACAGAGTCCAAACCTGTCATTTATTCCATCTCTCCTTGACAGGCGGCAACCTGTCTTCCAGACAAAATGAACATTATCTGTGCTCACTAGACATTTAGTGCAGGGCTTAGCTTATGACTAATGATAATAGGCAGACAGAAATGTTAGAGTCTGAAATAATGTTCTCTTTGTTAAAGAAATTTCTTGAGGTAGAATTTTTTTTCCCAAAGACACATAAAGATAAAAACTGGTTTTATCTGATTTTTAATGCAACTTTAAGAAGCAACATTTCATTTTCTCCAAAATAAATAGAAAAAAAGCATATCTTCTTTTTTTCTTTTTTTTTTTTTAAACTGGCATCCCATAAGAATTCCTGCTACAAATTGCTCGCACAACAGGGATCTGAAGTAGGAATTTCAACATATAGAAGATTAGTAAACAACCTGGCTTACTAGACATTTGTTTTAGGTGTCTTTTTTACAGTTGTCTTTTTGACAGTGTTACTTAAAAGAAAACCATTCATTTTTGCCTGATAAAATTGTAACCGAAGACCCTGCACCTTATTTTTCAATATCTTTATGTGTGGATGGGGCCTAAATCTAACATGATACAAGGGCTTTTAGAAGTATACAACGATGAAAACTGATGTTTTACCCGCACTGAATTTCAGTCTTCATTAATATACCAGCATTGTACACTTTGAGATAGCCATCCACCAGGACAACCAAATGGAAAGCAATTAATTGTGTTTGGTCTCGCAGCAAGCCCTAGCTAACATGGGACCCAAGTGCCAAGAGTGAAGGAGATGGTGAGCAGCCCACCGCGTGGCTCCTGTCTGTAGGATGAAGTTTTGGAAGCAAAGTCTTAACTGAGCTCTTGGTTTCACCACACAAAGACTCCAGTCATGCTACTTTGTGCTGGGTTCTGGGCAAACACATGCTAAGATGCAATCAACAATCTCGAAGGATTTAGTTGAATGAAATAATCTTTTTACACCTTAGATTCAAGTTGGGCATACATTTGAGGCTTGATTAGATTCCCACTGAGGTCTCCGGCAATGTTTACTCTGATAACTGGGTAAAACCATCCGAGAGGACAGTTTTTTATGGTTAGCAGAATTTAAAGGGAAAAAAATAGGGTTGGTTATAATGTCAGGACACTGAAGGTCAGTTTATATAATACATCATTATAAATAATTCCTTCTATAAAAACTAAATTAGTGTAAAGTGTGATTGTTATTTTAATGAGAAATGCATTCTCTTAAAAAATAGGCTATTTTATGTGATATTGTTCACAATTGTTTATGAATTTGCAAAGGGACATTTATGAATTCTGCAAAATCAGAGTCATCTTCACACTGAACTGCACTATCAGGCTGGAAGCAACCCTACACAAATGTATTTTGCACTGACATAAGGTTTTTTCATTTCAACAGCCAAGGATGTGTAACAGGATAAGACTTGTTCTGTTTCATACATTGGATTCATTATTCTGGTATTCCAAAGAGTGTGATATAAGCAGTTAAGGGCAAGAATGTTTTGGCTAATGTTTTGGCTTTGACTGGAATGGCTGCCAGTTTTTTCCTAGAGGTTGACATTTAGGTTGTTACTCAAATGGCAAAATGTTGTACTAATTACATGATGTCTGAAAATTAAGTAAAACAAGTTTCTTTTACTACTTTTAAATCAAATTACAGAGGAAGCATGTGCAAAGTATCTTGCAATCTCTTAAAAAAAAAAAGGAAACTTTTCTGTATTTTGCATTTTGTGTTAAAATATGTTGACAGAGACAGAATGACTGAATTACACTTTCATCTTCTAAAAATACCAAAGATTTCCAGTTGAACTATTAAGGTATGCTGACTGTGAAAGCTCATGCTTAAATATCCATCTAATCTTTGGAAAACAAATAACTTTAGCCTTTAGTGGCTTCAAATCCTTCATATTTTCTGAGCATCCATTTCATGTCTTCAAATATTAATATGAAAAAATTATCACATAATCTTTTTTTCTGTGATATGATCTAGCATAATTTATTTGAATTGATTCATCAGTCTCACATTCTCAAGCAACAGAAAAGAACAGCCAAAAAGTACCTCACACGCATTGCAATATTTATAAAATACATATTTTTATCACTATGAATCCAGTGAGAAATTCTCTTTGTGTTAATGCAAAGTTGATTCAAACTGTTGTCTGACTTGTGACGGGAAGCAACAAGGACATCCTTGTTGAGTATCATCTCCAGCTAACAAGCTGAAGCCAAAATCTTCATTAAGGGACTGTCAGCATAAAAATACTTTTTATAAAGCCAGCCTCACAGCCTCCATCAATGTTTGTGAATCTGTATTATGAGCTAACTTGGTAATTTTGCTCTTCCTCCAAAAGCACGTTGGTATTTTTACATCATTATGATCCTTTCAATATACTCTAGAGGAAGGAAAAGGGGAGGCTTTGTTCAAATGCAAATTTTATTGACATGCTTATGTAATAGTCAGAAAGCACTGACAAATGTCATCTACAGCTCCCATAACTAGTTCAGTTATCTATGACCCTAGAAGTTCTAAGGCTACTTACTAAAGCAATAAAGTATATTGTTTGAAGAAATGGAGTCGTCAGCTTCGAAGTGATAGACTAAGCAGTAGTCTATGTATGCAAGAGAGTTCGTCTGTCTGAGTGGAAACCCGTTATGCATAGCCTTTAGAGACAGCCATTTCCAAGCAAAGGGCTAAATTTCGACCTTGTAAGAGTCAGTATAGAAACGACTTCCTTTTTTCCAGTGTGAGTAACTTGGGGTTTTTTTTATAATTTTAAATATTCTGCTTTCTGGGGCTGTTTAGTCTTGAAACAAGAAGGCTGAGAGGGCATCTTATTAACATATATAAATATCTGAGGAGTGGGTGTCAAGAAGAAGGGGGCCAGTCTCTTTTCGGTGGTGCCCAGTAACAGGACAATGAATAATGGGTATAAGCTTGAACACAGGAAGTTCCACCTCAACATGAGGAGAAACTTCTTTACTTGTGAGGGTGACAGAGCACTGGCACAGGCTGCCCAGAGAGGGTGTGGAGTCTCCTTCTCTGGAGACTTTCAAAACCCACCTGGATGCATTCCTGTGAGATCTGCCCTAGGGGATCCTGCTCTGGCAGGAGGGTTGAACTAGGCGATCTCTAGAGATCCCTTCCAACTCCCAGCATTCTATGATTCTATGATCCTGTGAGTCTATGATGCTTTTGTAGTAATTATAAAAATTTCCATCAGCTTTTTGTATCTCCTTTCACTACCACCATTTTGAAAGTTTGCATCATTACTTGACTCTGAATTTCCCCAGTGCCCATTATGATTTTTTTTTTACTAGGTATGTTTCCATAAAACCTACCTCCCTGGCTTCCCTGTACTATGAATGTTTCAACTAATTCACTACCAAAACTGCCTCAAAATCTCAACAAATTCTGGATATGTGCTCTGAAGACAATCATAATGCTACCATGCAAATGCTCAAGCTTCTGGTGCCATTTACCTAAGAACAGGAGCTTTTGAAGGTTAATATAGATTCATTTCTCATTTAATTACAAAAATTTCTTTGAGGGAAGAAGTGGCGATACAATCTTACTAGGTTTGTGTATTCTGATTATCTGAAAATGAAGTAGAAAATCTGTACTAAATATTAATTTTGAATGCAAATGGAAAGAACAAAAACTAATTTGCTATCACATTTCCTGCTTTTACATCAACATAAAGTAAATTCAATTTTTAATCAAAAGAGCAAAATAACCTTTACCCTCCTTAATTACTGCACAGAGATAGAATTCTAAGTACTTGTGAATTTTCAGAAAATGGAAGTAGATTGTCAGTAACTGATGATAATGCCTCAAGCCTCATTCTCAGTTTGCCAAGATTGCTCTAGGAAAAGAAATAGTCACTATCTATCCTGAATATTAAACCATATAGCCTGGTCCCTATTTAAGTTCTTCTGGTTGAGATTTTCAGAGGAATTGAAAGAAGTTTAGCAAAAATGTTGAAGCATACTGAATTTTAGTGGGGTTTTGACATTTCATTCTGTCTCTGACTGTATCATCCCACAGATCAAAACTGATGGTGAAGTTCTAGCTGGAAACTAGGAAATCACTGTAGCTCAGAGAAAATTAGGCATAGCTTGCTCTCAGAGGTATTTCAGGTGTGAGATACAATATTTTTCTGGGCTGCTGTTTCAAGTTAAGATAAAGAGCTGCTCAGTATATGACACACTGCAGAAACCAGCAAATCATGGAGTAAGAAGCCATACCCATACCAGGAAGAAATGGATGTCATCACTCTGATAAGGTGGAGGAAAAGAAACAAAGAAACCCTGGACAAGGATGCTATTTTAATGAATCAACTACTGAGAATCTAGCAGTTCTGCTTCTGTGTGAACTGACAAACAGATGATTGTTCTGATTATAAAATTGCTGTTACTTTCCCATTTTGTTGATCTTGCCTCTGTTTCTTTCTACTGAACTCCAGCCAGCTCTTATTCATCCTTTTACAAAAGCTGCTTGCACGTTCAGTAGCTCTAGCAAGGTCAGGTGCAATAGAGTTGTAAATATGGGGCCATCACCAGGCTGAAATTTCAGCTGTCTGTGCTTCCTAGCAAGAGGGGAAAAAAATGAGAGCCCTTGGAAGGCTATATGATGGGCCTTGAGGGAAAAAAAATAAATTTTTTTTCATCAGGCTCCAATATATGCTCAGCAGGGAAGGAATGGAGTCATGCCACAGACACTGAGACTATTTCTGCGAGATCTATAAAAAAAGAGAGAAAAAATCTCATGACCGACATGTCAAAAGCAGATGAGAGATCTAACAGGGCTGGCATGGATGCGCCCGAAGTCCCACTATTGCTACCATTATTATATGGCTTTTTTGTGTAGTCACTCTCAAAAGGCAGTATAAGAAGGTGTTTGTACAAACCAGAAAATATTTAAGGTATCTCTGTTTGGGTTAACATAATGTTGGAAGAAAAGCTACATCTTTTTTATGAATGAAGATTTTGTTAATTCTGTGATTTCACAAGTGTCTTGATATTTTTTTTTTTTTTGCTTCTCTCTTTATATTCACCTAACTTAGGCTGGAAGACAAAAACAGTAGAGATGAAAATGTGAGGATAATTTAAGAGAGCTGAGAGAGTTCTGCAAAGAACAATGTAAAAGCTGAATGTGTAAAACCAGCAGAGGCTGGAAGCAGCATATGCAAAATTATATGTGCTTGTTATTATACTGGTGGAAGAGCAAATCAAGGACATCTTGTAGACTATGAAATAGCTGCAGTGGCTGTGGGCCAATCATGTCACAAACACGAACCTATAGAACCTGAACTGTCATTTATTTTATGTCAATTCAAGTTGTTATTTATTTTCCAGATGCGACTACAATGGAAACAATAAAAGGAAGACTCAACTAGCAGAGGTCTCACCTCTATTTTGTATAATTTGCTGCTTAAAAGCTAACAGAGTAAAACATGTAAATATATGCAGACCTGAGAGTAAGACCTCAGTAAGGAAATTACAGAGTAAGGCTGAGGAAACTATGGGCCATAAACAAGAAAAGCACTATGGCTGCTAAGCACCTAGAAACCTGCTATAAATTGTTGCAGAGGTTCTGCTTCAGTGGATTTAGTATTCTGGGAGAGGTTGGCTTTTGGCTACAAGCAGCAGAGAATTCGCTGGGGCAGGAGATCACAAGGATTCTGGCTGTACCCAGCCCGGCTGCAGCTCTCAGTGCTATGAATGGGGGAATCTGTCAGAGTTATTACCCAGTCCTGGCATGCATGTTTTCCGTTAGAACAGCATGACTTGAAGAGAGAGGTACTGGAAATCTCATAACGATGCTGCAGCTTGTAAGATTTCCAATGCAGTGTTTCCAGTGCCGAACAATTTCAGATAAGATATGCAATCATTTCAAGTCAGATCCTCCATTGATGCAAATTAGCCCAGGTCCATAGGAGTCAATTAAGGTACCTCAATTTAAAAGGATTTCTCCCTTAGCTTTGAGGTGTTTATCCACACCTTACTTTTGAGGTTCTGAATCTTTTTATTTTTGGATTAGTTCCTCTCATGAAAGGAGTCTGGACCAGGAAAGAATTCTGCATGCTCTGTGTTTGTTTGAAATTTTTGCGTGTTGTTATGGACAGAGAATTGAAGGTCAAGAAGCTTAAATGCCAAACTAAATACATAGGACAAAAGTAGCGAAATATAGGGTCAGATATTTGAATGAGCTTAGAATCGATTCAAACATCCTCATAAAGTGGCCAGGTTTTCAAATGCCCAGAGGAGTCAGTGGGTGGGAAACACTCTTAAAATGCATGACTTGTTTCAATCAAATTTGAAGTCAAAGAAATCAGGAAGGCTCTCTTCAGTCTGCATCTGGAGAGAAATGGGAATAAATTCCTTTCCATTTTCAGTTTTAGTGATTTTCTAGAATAATTCTTTGTTATTGAACTCCAAGACAGTTCCCCACAGCACAATTCCATTTTTCGTAAGCCAAGACGATGAAAGGCTGATTAATTCTTTGCAGCTGACTCAGCATTCCCCTGCTGCACACCGCTATTTACAGGAGAGGTAGCTGTGGTCCTTTCTTTGGCCAGGAAGAGATAAGTCTTTTCTTTCCAGCCTTTAGCCAGACCTATATGTCTTGCTATGCTCCTTTTCACATATTTCATCAGAGGAAACTATGACTATTTTTAATCCAGAAGAAAAGCTTCCAGTAAGTATGTCCCAGTCTACCAGAGGTGTGCAATGATGAACCTTCAGAAGAAATAGCCCCCAATAGCACCGCTCCCTAAGTAGAATGTAGGAGAATCTGGACTCTGCCAGCACAGAGCAGCTAGGAGCAGGATGGTACATTTATGCTAAATTTTCATTTGTATTTAATTTTGAAAGTTGCCAGCCTTTACAAAAATGCAGCAGAGATAACCTTTCAGGTACGACTTGTAAGCAATCTCAATGATATCTGCTGACAATCTGAGACAATAGCTCTGGGAAAGGTGTGAAATGCCATACAAATCACAACATGATTCGAAATCTACCATCTAGTGATATTTTAAAAGTCAACAGCATTATTTGATTACTGCTGAAAGAAAAAGAGAGTAGTTTATCTTATGAAGATATGCACAACTAACAATTAGTAAGTTGCTACCATAAGCAAGGCAAATTTGGGAGTATAGAAAACACTTCATTTTCATTTTCCCTAGCAGCAATATTTCTGATGTTCACCTGACCCATTTCTTCACAGTTTTTGGATTTTAGAACACTGGGCTAAGCCTTTGTCAGTTCTAACTGGCATCAAAACCGACCAACTATGAGACTCTTCTGTCATGAACAAGACTTCCTGAACAATCTGTTGAAGGAAAAGAAAAAATAGCTACTATTTGGTCAACCTAGTGAGAATTACATAATTTATAACATGATGCCTGAAGTAGCTTAGAGAAACAGGTGGATACCTTGCAAATGTGCGCACTTATCTCTTGTATTTGTGGTGTGAAGGACAACTGCTGCAATACACAACCAAATAATGGTCCAGCTGTGTAGGGCATCAGGTCCAACATACCACAAAAAGATTCCTTCTACCTGAAAGACATAATGAACCTAAAGGGAAGGCTCGTTTGGAAAATTTTCTTTTACAAGGAAACAGACTTGCCTCTCCTTTCTACTTAGTTTTTTCAAGCAGTGTATAGCCAACTACAGGAAATGCTGATCTGACAGTTCTGGACTAGAATTATGGAAATCCAGCCTAGCTGCCTCCTGTGCCTTCGGGTGGCAAGAATGGAAGTGGCATTATCCCCTCAAAATAAGTCCATATGGGAATGTTTTGTGCCAAAGGTGGCATGGGCTACCAGCTTGTAACACTAGGAATGATTCTACCCAGGGTTCAGCTTGCTCTGCTCCCACCAATCCTTGGCAGGATTTCTTACCTGTTATAAAGTAGTGCCTATGATTTTTGTCATAAGTAACACATTTTTTAAAATATATACTGCATTAAGGCATAATGAGCATACCATACAGATGGACTGACAAGTACCTCGAAGCAGCAAGGTATGACAAAATGAAGAGGAGTCCTAAGGAATTTTATCAATAATATTCAGCCAAAATTCCATTAGTGCGATAATGCCTGTGTAAGATACTGGTATTTTGTTTGTTTGTTTGTTTGCACTGAAGGTAGCAATGATGTAATAAACTATCTCCTTAGGAGTGACTTGTTCTATAGGTGTTTTACAATGTTTCATGCAATAAAAATGTGACTTGTAAATTGCTTTGATTTCGTTTACAAAAACGGAGTGTGCACAGTGTAATTAACTTTGATTAATTTATTTCTCTTAAAATGGATTCTCAAAAAAAAATTTGCAGACAAGACATTATTTTCCTAAGGGATCTAGATTCTCAATGGCACAAAAGGTAAGCCAATCAGACTTTAGAACAGGCATACAATTTTACAATGTGTCCTAAAAAAATCCTGCAAATCATATAAACTCTTGAATATAAGAAAAGCTAGAATTTTTAAGGCAATGCATGCTAATTCAGCTTTCTTGGGTACCTTATGATAAAGGCTTTGATTACAGGCTGCTGTTATATTATTTACTGGGCCTCCTGCCTCATTCTGTGCACCGGATGGGCGAATGCTCACCTAATGAACAATGATCCGATATAGTTATTATTCTTACTCTTCAATGGGTGGCCTCAGGCCTTATTTACAATATATAATTCAGACCCAGCCACGAAGACAAAATTATTAATTTCCTCCTGTTTTTTCTGTAACTGTATCTGCATGACAAATATTTACTCTTTTACTTCTACTAAACCTCTGCAAGATGGGAGTATGTTTCCATGTGATTCCTTTTGCAACATATAGAGAAATAAGACACAACGATGCAACTTGAAAAAAATCCATTATTTTGGTTGTGAATTTGAGATGTCTACAACTTACTGTTTCAGAATGCATGGCACAGAGTTTCCCCTCATGCTCAGAATTGCTGCTCTCCTTCATTTGCCTTTCAGTGCTTTAGCCAGTCCAGCACCAGAGTTCCAGCCTAAACATCAGAATATCAGAAAAAAACAAGTAGTAACCAGCTGTGTAAAACCTGAGTTAAGCGATACAGTCAATGTCCTGGATGTAAAGGATCCAGGGCAGACAGAAAGCAAATTAGGTTATTTGGAACAGCTGCCTTATTTTTAAGATTTTTTTTTCTTTGACATTTCCTCACCTGCTTCACTCTGTAGTCAAAAAACTGTTCTGCAGAAGATAGAAACCTTCCTAACATAAATCTCAGCCTCCCTGGAGTAGGGCTATCTGGCACACTAATTTTCCCTGATTCTTTAGACTCCATCAAGGAGTGCTGGGTACTGCCAAGATTTTCTGCTTCATGACATCTCGTATATTATATGAAGAACTGCCTTTAGGCCATCTTTAGGGTATCTTTACCTTTTGAACATCTAAGCCCATCCCTTCCTTAGGAGTCAAGCGTGCTAGTATATTGCTTGAGACACAGCCCCATGGAAACATAGTAGAAAACTGTACCATTGGTTGCTGTGTCATAAAGTGGAAGCTTATTTGACCAACAAAGACTGCAAAACTGATCTTGGGCATTTCTTAACTTTTGAGTGCCTAGCTTTACAAGGTTAACTTCTATGTGGGTTCTAGGTACTTTGTAAGGCAATAGAAAAACAAATTTTTTGTCATATGGCATCGTACTGACATCAACACTGGTTACCAACAAGAAAGCCAGATTTCAGCCTACTCATCTGTCTCCTCACCTTCTAGTGCAATGGGTAGCCATGACTCGTTGTCAGTGTGAGTTTCCCTGCGATTGTCTGGTCCTTCTCTGTACTAGTAAGTGTTTCAGCAGATGCTTTGATTCCTGTTCAACAAATATTTACTTAGAATAGAAACCCAGTAAGACTCAAGAACTCTGGATTCGTTTTTGCATGTTGGAGAACAGAGTGCTTTAGGATTCTATCCTTCTACCAAGGCTAATCTCCAATTTGGCCTGTATTTGCACTATAGAGTTTGCACAGCTGATCAGTATCAATATTGCCACTGGAAGAATTCACTTCTTTGTTTCTGTATTATTATATTCCTATATTGTAAGCCCTACTGATAAAAGTTGAATGAAGATCTTTACAAGGGTCTGAAAACACTGCATCCATGTTGCTTCATCAGCACTGTCATTTACAATTGTCACTTCTCCATTAATTCCTTTAGGTGGTTACTGTCTGTACTCTGTGTGTGTGAGGATCTTCCCCTTTGATGTATCTGTCCCATGGAGCAGTTTTGCTTTATGTGTTTGCTGCACAAGTTCTTGCTTTCAAATCTCAGCTCATTGACTAAACATTTGAATTTGGCTCTGTCTCTGCCGTCATTCATCTGTGTAATCACATTATTTAATTCTGGAAGGCCTTTAGGGATACATTTTGCATGAAAGGAACCTTCTAAAGTCTTGAACTGTATAATCGATAGCAGCAGTGTGGTTTTCATTGATAGTAATGCTTTGACCCCTCTTGTATGCCAGATTAAGAGGTAATGCCAACTACTGACCTCCTACCTATTTGGTACAGCCTGTCATAATCCTTAAACCACAACATATACAAAGTATGGTAAATATATTTTCCCTGAAGTCAAAGTCTGGGTTGCAAAGCACTGTGAAATAAGAAATGTAAATAACAAAACACATGATATACTTTGTTTAGCATAGCAATACATATGGCAGCAATAATCACATCATTGTCAGAGGAAATGTGGTATACAACAGCAACTGAAATCTACCATTAAAAGTCTAAGGAGATGCAGCTCCAGAGTCATCTAACTGTTTTATTTCTAGGCATGAAATCATAACTCAGTCATTGACCTAGCAAAAACAAAAAGGGATTTATAATTTGACTAAAGCACATGCTGATGATGAAATATTTATTAATTAATAAAAACTAAGAAGCTGACCCCCATAGCAAACAATTACTTTTATTTTTTTCTTGTCTCACTACTGTACACATACAAAAAAAATCTTTCATGAAGTTCTTCTAGACCATTATTATTTATGCAGAATATCTCACTGATCACATTTTTCATGGTCCATATGTCTTGATGTTTTATTTCAGCAACTAAACTAAACTTCATTTGCTAGATAAACTAGAATATACAATCAAAACAACAGCTAGAGTCTGACAGAAACCTAGAAATGTAATGAAAGTCAAGGTTAAACTGTTCTTCCAGCCTCTTGTGTTGGCATTCTCAAAGAATTCACCCTCTCTGATTGTTCAGGATATTTTAAAAAGATACATCCATATTAAGGGGCAAACCTTCACAATTCTTCTTGAGTTCATCCCCTATTTAATCCTACTTGAATTTAAATGCTAAAAACATTTCTTGTGCTACTAAAGGGAGTACCTTGAAACCAGCATGAACACTTTTTACTATGTAGATCTATGTAAGAACAAATCTCTCAGCATTGTTTTCCAATTTGTGGCCTACTTCTGAAAGGTGCACTTAGTATTTTTAAATCATAGTCTGTATGCATAGCTGGTGTTTTTTCCATGTGGATAACTATGCACATGTGCAGCCTGAGCACCTTTGCGACCTTTGCGACACCTTTGCTGTGCTCTATCTCTGGATTGACTCCAGGTGCCACATCCCCAGGAACACTCAAGTGCAGCAATTTCACCAGGCCATGTGCCGCAATCACATAATCCTGCCCACCAGATTTGGACCACAGAGTCTGGAAGTAGACTGGAATGCCTTTGCCTTGTCTTCACTCTGAACTGAAGATATGTCAGGCTCAAATGGATTGCCTTTCGAATTAGAAGAGAACATGCGTGTTTCTAAGGACAAAAGCACCTACTCTTGCTTGTTGTATCTGCGTCTGAGACACAAGTGTTTAATGGAACAGTATATCTTCAGAGCCTCACTGCATGACATAGATGGTTGGATTTTAATTTGTTAACAAGGGTAGAGCTCAATTTCTTGTGTTAGTTAAAGCTGTAGTTTTATTTGTGATATATAAACTAAGTCAAAGACACCTAGTAAGGAATAAAGCTGGACACTTGGGAGGACATGAACAGAAATATATAATTTTTCCTTTAGTGCAATAAAAGACTCAAGCAGAAGACATACAGATAGTACCTCCCAGACAAAAACGGCTGTTCAAGGCAGGGTGTGTTCTAAAAATTTAACACTGAGGCTACAACGCTGGGGAAGAGGTATCTCTAAAGAAGTACCAAGGACATTCAAAATAATTCTGACACCTTTTACATTTCTTTTCGTATAATCGCTTTTAATTTATTTGTGCTTTTAATTTATTTGTCTTTTCACTAAGACAAGTCTCCCATAGATCCTACGTCATATCTGCCAGTCCCATGGGGATGATATAAAGTGGCACTAGGGACCTGTGCTTAGGTAAAAACTTCCTTCTTTGGCCGTCTGGTGTTGAATATTGTGTTTACTCTTCCCTTGAGTTGGACATGTTTCTATGCATCGTTCTGTAGGACAATACATTAAGAAGGAAAATTGCTCTCACAAAGTTCTATACAAGTGGGAGTCTCACTTGGCAGTAGACATCCTTAAAAAGGTGTAAAATCAGACTGCCATTTAACCATCCTGGAAAAAAAAATACTGATGTTTTATTGTGCTCTTTGCATCACTTTTGTCCAGTAGTCTGAAGCAGTAAATAAATAAAAGTTATTCAAAAAGATCTAATTCTCTCATCTTTTTTCTGAAGAGAATAAGTGAACTCTGAGTAGATCCCGACTTACAAAAATTAAGGCTACCTGCTGTGACATAGCTGTGCTGAGCTTGTTAGGATTTCAATCCTGCTCGATTGAACCAATTTTTAAAATCACAAACTGTTTCCAAATTACCTGCTTACAGCTAATTCCAGCAGGCTATGCTCCCTGCTGCTGATGTTCCCTGGAGCTACTCTACCAGAGCCCAGCTTCCTGGACCTTCGGGGGCTCTTCCTCTTTGCTGTCTTCCTCCTCCTCCCTCTCCCACTCCTCCACAGCTGTGCATCCAGTTGAGCAGTAGCAATGCTCCTTACCCCTGCTTTGATGATCCTTGCACTCATTCTGGCAATCTCTTAATATTTAAAAGTCAGTAAGAACTTTGTTGCAGAAGCCCTATTATCACAGTGTCCTGGCTATGTTATAGGTATGTCTGTTTACTTACTTACTGTTTTGTTCTAAAGTACAGTCAGTACTTTTTAATGTCAACCGTAAACAGCCACTGACAACTATGATGGCAATGAATCAAGACATTTGAGACTGAGGTGAGTAACCTGAAGTCTTCTGACAAAGAAGCTGAGCATCCTTTTTTAACAAGTGTCACTCCCAAAATAGCTTATGATCTGTTGCGGCCTCCTGTGGCTTAAATATTTTTTATATTATAATTATTAGTTTATGTTGATGTAGGTCATGTGAGTGCAGAAACAGGCTACTTCTGATAACTCTAAATTACAGTAGACAGTGTAGTGAAGTAAGACTAACTTAAATAGCTACCCTAGTCACCATACAGTTATTCCCACCTCTAAGGGATCAGGGTTACAAGCAATCCCATCCAAGACACAGTAGCAAGGATCTGTAGATACCAACTCCAGTGGCTGTCCTCATGAATCCTACAGAAATGGATGACAGCAGGAGGGTATGAATATCCACCTCTAGCTTGAAAATCTGTAGCAATTAAACTCTGAAAGCTTGATTCTGCAAGATGCAAAATACCTTTGCCTTAGTCAGAAAAATGTTTTCAGTAAATGTTTAAAGTTAAGCATATAACTGCAGCCACTAACAGCCAATTTGGTATTCACCTTCTTAAAAAATCATGAAAGTCTTTTCATGGGTTGTACTGGAAATCTCAGTTTATAGGAACGAGTAAGGGATTATGACTGAGTAAAGCTGAAAAAGTGAGAAATCAAGACCTTGTCAAATAGAATGAACTCTAGGCCTTCTTCCATTCTTTTTTCACCTAGAAGAATATACCACACTAGTTCCCTCTGTCCTCCCCACTACAGGTTTCCAAAACAAAGCAAAACAAAAAACAAAACAAACAAAACACAACAAAACAAAACATTCCTTACCTATTTTGCGTCATTTAAAATACTCCAATAGCTGTTCTTCCACGTCTCCTGTCTATTCAATGCAAGTGAAAACCGTAAAATGAAGTTGAGTAATTCTGGCACCCGAAGAAAGTGCAAGGAGACACTTTTGAACAGCCAGAGGACAAAAAAGCACTGCTATATTATACTCTTTGTCATTCCAATTTTAACAATAACAATAAGTATATTAATCACCAGCACCACTGAAGTTTTGTGCGCAATTAGCATTTCAACGCCCTCTCCCTGTGCTGGGCTGGAGCGGTTCGCCTCCATTGTGAGCTGCTAGTAATTGTGGTGCAAGAATGGATGACGGTTCTAGGACCATGTTTTGGAAACCGGTGGCGGTTCAGTTGTTAGAGGCGAGCTCAAGTTTCTTTGTTTGTTTGTTTGTTCCTGTATTTGTACTTCTGCTGTGTTAACTCACGGAAATTGCTCAGGGACAGATTTAAATCAAAACAGACAGTTTCCATTTTCGCTCTGTAACTAGTAAGATTTGTTTAAAAGGCGCTGCTGCTGGAACAGAAGGCATGTCTGGAATGTTTGTTTACTTGCCGTTCTGAGCATGTGCCCTTTTGTCAGGAGACAGGGCTTTCTTCGGTGTGAATCTCCACTGCTAGTGGCTGAGCCTCTTTAAATAATTAAAATAATAGTGGATCGAGATGGGTTATTCTATTTTTCTAAAATAAAGATGTCCATATTGTGTTTAATATAATGGCTTCAAATATTAACCTCATGCTTTACTGGTCTTTTAAAGACCTCCACAACCTGCACAAGCATATGCATGTAAATGGTTCCTAGGATTATGCCTCAGCAACTTGAAAATGTTTGTATTTCTTCTGTGCTGGATATATTTTGCTTACCCAAGCAGACAAGTCCTTTCTGGTTAATCCTACCCAGTTCTGTGACTTGCCCATCCCAAGGGGATTTGGTGCATGGAGGTTATTTGTTCTGTTAATCAGGAGGTTCCTAAATTCTAATCCTTGGTAAAGCACTGGATTGCCATCTGACCTTGGCAAGTCACTTGACCTCCTTTTGCCTCAGTCAATCCAGCTGGAAAATTGGGTAAAAAGCAGGACTTTACTGAAAAACAGATGCTGCATCTGAGATGAGATTCCTTTTGCAAGTAATAAAGTAGCCAAAATGAGACTAAAAAGGGAACTTTTGCAAAAGGTGGCTTTTTGGACTTGGCTGATTTTTGTTGTATTTTACATTTTGGTAGGACATTTGTCAGAAAGCCTGCTTTGACAAAACAGTATGTGCTGGTGGATGAACGGCTGATGCAACACTCATGCAAGGAGTTTTGTTTAACTTGAAAAACCACATAGCTTTCTTCATTTAGTAATTTACATTGGCTTCCTCTTGATGTAGGAGGGATGAGGTAACGAAGGGGCTAGACAAAGATACCATATCTGACTAAGCCAGCAACATGCCCAGGACCAGATCCTCTGGCCTACTCTGCTCTGCTTCACTGTCCCTATGAGGAGGGGGGGGGGGGAAAAAAAGGAAGAATAGACAGCTAGCACTTCTCTCCTATTTGGGTAGACAAAAATAAGTTTTTCTGAACTGTGCACCCTTGCATCAAAGGCAAAGTCAATGCTCTTAAATTCTTCTACTTCTCTATTGCTCTTTGTTTTTTTGCTGTGAATGGCTGATAATCAGTATATTAATGATGTAATTGGTGCTATCTACACAAATACATCAAATTTCACTTGGGACTGGAGTGTCAAATGTCCTTCTTACAAATCTAACAGAATCCTGACATTTTATATAGAAAATCAAGTTCAGCTCAATACAAAAGCTTTTACTTGAAAGTGTAACTAATAGCCAGTGGAGACTAATGTCATGGCTTGACTAGAAATGACATCCTGATAGCAGTTAAGAGAGAACAGATAAGTGAGAAGTCATGATGAACTGATCATTTGCTCCTTCATCTACTTAATATAGGGTGAGAAAGTTGTTCATTTTTGTGCATTATGACAATTGCTTGGGCTCTTGTTTACACTTACAAAATTATTAAACACCTTACAGTTCTGATTTCAGTGAGTTCAGCATTACTACCAGCATTTTTTTTAACTCATGATACTTATTTAAATGATTAAATAGGGGTTAGATCTTGTCTGTAGGATGTTAAGTTCTGAAAAAGAGGTCTTTTATATCCTCAGAATCATTTAGATTTGAAATAGGAAGTGGAACTCAAATGATGGAGGCTCACCTAAAATTAAATTAGAATAAAATGGTTGCGGGCTTTGAAAAGCAGAACTACCAGATTTCACAAAAATAATTGAGCAGGAATTAATTCTCCTAGGTAAAGGAACAAAACAGTAATTAAAGGAGACAATCAGCTTTTCGTATGGTTTTGGGGGAGTTGTTTTCATTTTTCTAGTTCTTCTATTGGCCCTTTAACCTTGGTGGCGAAGGTTCATATTTCTTCTTACTAATTGTCTCTGACAATAAGTTGGCAACTTTCCTTGCAAAAATGTGTTGGTGGTGTTTTAGGTCGGCCTCACCCTTAGGGAGAAAAGTGGCATATGAAGAGTCTTTGTTTCTTGTCATAAAAAATAGAGAGGTGTTTTTTCTTTAACTCCATAAGCAAGAATTTCTATTTATTATGCACTGCACACAGTACACGGAATACACTGTGATTGCGTTCAGATTACTTTTCCATGTGGCAGGTAATCTTAACTGGTAAATGAGCGGTATGATATAGCTTTGAATGGCATCTCCCATATCATCTTCCCATAAAGCCCCACTGAACAAGTACCAAATACAGAATATTTCTATCACCTGTTAGCTCATACATTAAAGCATTAAAGTAGTTTGAAAATCAGCTAGACATTTTAGAAAGAAATCTTTCAAAGACTTAGCTTTTCTGAAGAAATAGTAGATTTTTTCTAATGAAAAATTCCGAAGTTGTAACACTCGCTTTTATCTTTGATTATTCGCTTAATCAAAATGAATGAATTAGAATTTATTACTACAGTAATTAATATTATCTTATCGAACCCAATATTTTCACTTTTTAAAATAATAAATTTCAGCATGTCAGTGTGAAATGATTCATTAACAACTTTCCTAACAAAATCTGTAATTGCATTGGAAATGGTTGCATGGAAAAGTATGATCTGTATCTCATGTCTGATTAAGCTATGCTGTACATAATACAGTGCTAAGCACTATACAAGAGCAAAGGCAGGAATGATCCTTGCTTTTCTGAGGAATTTGCATTGTAAAAAGAGGGAACATAAGAGATAGGAAGTGGAACAGATGCATCTCTGTTCCTTCCTTCCGACCCCTGCTCATACCACTCTCCTATGAATCCACTTCCCAATCCAGCATTTCTCCCCCATTTTGAATTCCAAATCTACCCGCAAGTCATTCTCCAATTTTGGTTTCATTCAGAACTTCCACCACTGGATAACTGCTGTGCAGAGAAGGGCTTTCACCTCACTGCCAGATGCGTCAGTAAAGGCTCTCCCACCTGTGTGGGTTCTCGTGTTCTAGTATCGGATTAGTCGCATGGACGGACCACACAGACAGAAATCACACCTTCCGACATCATCCTCTTTTTGTTCTCTGGCTCTTGCCTTCTTGCTCCAGCGTGCTGCTGATGGCTCTGACACATTAGTCAGATTTTGTCTGATGCTGATTACTTGGTACATTTTCCCAGTGGATTCCCAAGCCATACGTTTTCCTATGTTTACAGTATTTGCTTTCTTTCTACTGACACATATTACTCATTTTTACCATCTCCCTCTTCTCTACGGATGCTACTATATTAAGAAGGGGAGGGGAATGTGTAAACATGAAGGGGTGGACATGGATGGTTATTCTTTCCATGTGTTATGTAACAACTGGGAAATATTTTATATTTGTCAATGAAAACTCAAAGCTCAGTCCTGCGTTTTTCATTGATGCAGAACTACTGGGAGGACAGAGGGCCTTTGTTTACTGACATGACACTTCCTTGACTATTATTTCCTTCAGATTTTATTCTGCAGGTTTAGGTAGTTGCTACAGATAACATGTTCTAGTGAGCAAAATAAAAAACAATTCAGGTTCCTGTATTTAACCTGTACAGAGTCTTTAAGTGAGAGCTGAGGTTGTTTGACCCTATCTGGGTCAGGCTCTAAGGAATTAACCAAGCAGTGAACTCTAATATCCAGCTCACCTATCTTCCTGATGACCTGACTTCCTGCACAGTGTAACTACATAGCTTTCTGATAACATTCACCTTGTACTCAAGACCAATCTCAAAGGAGAAAAAAAAAAAGAAAAAACACGAACACTTCCCCTGCTTTCCTGGAGGGAAATATTCTCTGGTTTCTTCTGAGTACATACAGAAAAATTAACATTTTAACAGTGTCACTTTCTAAAGAAAAATCTGTATTTTCTCTAATCAGTGCAACAGCTATTTCATTGGGATGGCCTTCAATAATTTATATTTTTAAAAAAATTAATAGTAATTAAATTAACTGATTATGTGCATGTATAAAAATATACACACATACTTTTTTTTTTACCTATCAGGTAAAGTTCTCTATCAACAGTAAATCACATTTGACTTCTTTTTTTTTTTTCTTTTTCTTGGTCAAGAAAAGAGTATGTTTGTGCAGGGAAAATCTTACTGCCTGTTTAAGTTAGAATTCTTCCACATGCCTTTTTACTGCCTTGGAGAATAGATAGAGTTTGGGATCTTGTTCTGTCTCCTACCCTTTCCTGGGATATTTCTATTTAAAGTCTCATTGCCTGATAAAATGCCTGTATTTAGTTGTTCTGGCTGTAGCAGTTTCTTAGCCTATGAAAAAAAGATGAGTTTTCATATAAGAAATGAGTAGATAATAGCTAACTCACACCAGTTCTCTGTAGGGCTTAATTCTTAGGACCTCATGCAGTACCGGGAGAAGTGAGTAGACTAGCCATTGGATCAAGCCTTTACTTTATGCAAAAATCTCCCCAAGATCCCTTAAAGGAAGATGTGAGAAATATTCAAAGCAAAAGACTCAGTCCTGTGCTATTATTTTTATTAGGATTGTTGTTAACATTCATATCTTTTCTTTAAAAATCCCTTCCACCACATGAGCAGAGAGTTAGAAGGGATAGTGCTTTTCAGCCAGCTCCCCAAATGTGTTTTGGGACAAACTGTAGTGATTCCAGAGGTAATATCATGTAAGTATTAGGGTGATTAGAGTGCCATGTCTTAGACGTCGCACCATTCCCAGTACTCTGGAGCCTGGCAGCTCCCCTGTGAAGGAAGTAGTTTGTGTGCTGATGGATACCATGCAAATTGTTCTGTCTGAAGGAGTTCTTGCACAATCAGCCTATTTGAGAGGGGGGAAAAATGGATTCCGTCTGCCTGTGTAATGCTGTCACTCAAACCACACCTAAACATTGGTAGGAGACTGAAAGTTTGGCGAATTGCTGGTTTTGGCTAGCGATTACTATGCAGCATACAGCCAGATCCTGAGCTCAGTGGCATGAGCATAAATCCAAAACTCGACGGATATGGCTTAAATACTCCAGATTTACACCAAACTGGTGTAATTAGAATGACTTAACTGCATGCATGGCCATCTAAGAAAAAGAAAAGCACACTAAAATTATTTGTGCAAGTGCATGTGAAATTTTGAGGAGTACTGCCTGCTTTGCATACTTTTCATTAGTATTTACAACTATTTAAAGAAACCTACCAGTGTTGTCAAAGCAAATTAACTTGTTCTTTGAAAATCAATCTTCCTTTTTTTTAGGTGTGTACTGTATATCCTCACACATTTTTTGCCACTGATGGTTTGACACGTTTTTATCTCCATGAACAACAAAGCCATGTATAATTCCATGCAATTGTCTTTTAAGATACGAAGGGAAAAAAACCCTAATTTACAACACAAATATATTAGGTTTTTATATAAAAAGCATCACATGTATTGATCAAAATGACTTTCTTTACAATATTTGATGCTCAAAAGAGAACTAATTGTATTACATGTTCTAAGTGTATATTATCCCATTCAAGCTGTGCCGAACAGGAAAATTGACAAGAAAGCATCTACACAAGAGTTACATACCTCCGAGTTGTAATCAGATAACAGTGTCTGCATACTGAAATCATATTATTCTAAAGGACATTTTTAGATATTGCCTAACAGGAGTTTAGAACATCTTTATTAATCTTTATGTAGATTAAAAACACTTTCCACATATATCTTGCATTTTTGCACCTCTTAGTTTCCAAATATATTTGTTAAGGGTAGACAGTCTCTGCACGTAATGAAACTGTTACTCGTCTAATTCAAAAACCTAAAGTAGGACAGTTAATCTAGAGCACATCCATACATACTTATAAACAGTGCAGGATGAAAACAAAATTGTCATGTATGCATACACAGCATATATATTCTATAATAAACTCTTCCTAATCAGTTGTGCACTTTATAAAACAATGTAAGAGAAATGACAATGCTGTCATTTGTATATTTCTCCCTCAGTTCTCTAATGGAAAGCTTTTTTTTTCTCCTTGCCAACTCATTCCTGACAATGTTAATGATTCACTATAAAGCAGCTTCTGTGCTATGATTTGTGACATTCAGGCTGGTTAGATGGGAGGACTAGGCAGGTTTCTGGGGAGTGTTTTGGATGCAGAAATGCCTTGAAGATAGCACTTTATTATATTTAGGACAAGTATGACATCCCACTTCAAGGAAAAGGCCCCTATACATATTGAGAAGGGATTTCTATGGTTTAAGTGGGGAGGAGAAGGTTAGTTTAAAAGAATGCCTCTGTGTTTTTTGAGACGACATAAAGATAGGAGGTAGAGAAACGGAGGCAGGAGGCAGAAGGATTATGGATAATGGAAGAATTTTGCCTGAGGGTATGTGCCTGCTTTGCCTATTCCTGTATAACTAGAATATTTATAATTCAAATACTTATCTTTAATAATTAAAAACCAAGGAATATTAAAGACAAAAGGTAGAAAATATTATGTACACATATGTAGGCATCATGCATTAAATCCCTACAGTTGCAAAATATAGCAAGAGGTAGATTTAAAGGAGGTTAAAAAAGTGAATATTTTAAAATGTCTTGAAAAGAGAATTTCTAATTCACTCCAGTTCTGCCAGAAGTGATACCCCTTACTTCCTATTTCTACACATAACTAGTCATGGGGAGAGCTACTAAAAATACACTGCATGGTGGCTTGACATCAGCACATCAACAATTAAAAGTGGATACAAATATTTCAGGTTTTCACAACCTTAAAAGTTTTGCTCATGATTTATGAAAACATCAGATTTGCCAGGGCAATTGCATTTTGCTTTTACAGGACACTTAGTTACATAGCTTAAGTAAACTGCTAGTTGCAACAGAATGTAATATTCTACCACATCCAGTAACACCCTCTGATCTGCTTTCCACAGACAGCAAAGAAACAAAGAAAAACAGCCATTGCTGTGGATAGGGAAGAGTGTTTGAAAGAGAAAGAGACCTCAAATATGCCCCTAGGTATTATAAAGCTGTCAATTACAAGCAGAAAAACAATACAAAGGCTGAAACGAATAATTTATAATGAGAAAACTACAAAAACAAATAATAACAAAAATTAAACCAGTAACTTCGAATGATTCAGAAGATGCCATTTCAAATATAAATTAATGCAACAACATCAAAAAGGCTATGGTGAAAAATATTTCAGAAACAGAAATCTTGGAAACCAAAATATGACTAAATCAAAGATTCAAGTCAAAGGGCAAAATAGTTCAATTTTTACTATGTTGCCTTTATGAAACTGAATTTATAGATCATAGCTTAAGCTAATGCTTGAAAATCAGAGGTGTTAATGTTTACATCCTTGGTCTTAACAGCAAGGAAAAAATTAATGAAGAATTAAACATCCAAGTCTCTTGGCTTCTCCATCAAACAGAGTAATCCCTGGCTGAACATTAACTCAATCTGACAATAATAAGAAATTCTTCTTCTACTTATATATATCTTTCTGTATGTATATAACATATATACAACATAAGCTTTAAAATGGGTGCTAACACACCTACTTGCAAGAATAATACACTTATTCTGATACCAAACTATAACTAATGAATAAGACTAGTGAAAACATTACTCCAAATGGAAGAACCTATTCATGATCTAAAAATATATCGGAAAAAGTAGTGAAATGCTATTGCTGAAATATAAGTGCATCTACTTCACTAGCCCCTGCAGGTTTAGATTGACCAAGATATCGAATTGTGGCTTTTAATAGACGCCTGAAATATTACAGATCAAATGAAGACCCGTGAAGGTTGCTGTTTTTAAAGTATAAATGTCTGAACAAGATCTTTTTTGTGGGTTTTTACGGTTTTGATTTTTTTTTCCCCAAATGACTGTCAGGAGTTTTCTCTTAAGACATGAACCACAAGCTATCCCAGTCAATGAAGGGCTCTCATTGACTTCACTCCGTTTCAGCTTTGGCTCATGTGACAGAGAAACAAGAGAAATATTTTCATAGTATTTTAGTACTTATCATAGAATAGCCTAAGCTGGAAGGGACCTTAGAGATCATTTTAATCCAACCTCCCTGTCATGGGCAGGGACGCCTCTCAACTAGATCAGGCAACACATGGGGACTGAATGGGGAACGAACCCATGACCTTGGTGTTATCAGCACCACGCTCTAACTAACTAAGCTAACCAGCCCCCTCATAACTGAAGCTGATTTAGCAGAGGATGTTTTCGATCCATCAACCTCTGCATTATGGGCCCAGCACACTCCTGCTGCACCACTCTGCTCCTTTCATGTGTAAGTTTTTTAATTCTCTGACTAAGGCATATATAGGTAATAAGGGAATACAATGTCACTGGCATTATCTGTTCAATGCCAAAGTGACAAAGGTTTTCTGTATGGTTGGGAACTGCTATTCAGAATGCAGTACTGTTGAGGTTAGTGGGAACTAACCAGTCATGGGATGGACCCAGGACAATGAGCTTGCTAACCCAGTACAGGTTACCTGATTTATCCTTAATCTTGCATTTGCTGTGGCATAGGCTCAAGGCAAGCCAAGGCTAGGTTGACTTCCATCTGTGCCCACATCGTGTCAACACAGGTTGATGATGATGAGTAAGAGATGGGAAAGATATGTGATGCTTAATTAATTGTATTTGACTGCTGTGCTTTTTTTTTTTAATTTATTTTTGCTATATGCATTTTAAGTTTCTAGTAATTATAAGCTTTTGTTTTGGGAGAGCGCTTTTGTGAAGGCCTGTGGAAAATAATTTTATACTAGCCTAACCAAATCCAGATACTACCTGTTTATCGGCTTTATATTAAAGGAGTGGTGCGTTTGGAGGTTTTCACTTTATATTAAACCAATTTCTTAATTTATGCATGTCTGTTCATCTGAATGACCATTATTACAAAGAAAAGGAATTGGGGTTTGTCAGACTGATAGATCAGTATAATAGCTCAAGCAGATCACAAATCAAAGGCTCCAAGACCTCAGTGTGTTCTTCCTTCCAAACACAGCCCAGGTCCCTTTCCTGAATTTGTATCTCCCT
Organism: Apaloderma vittatum; assembly: GCF_000703405.1. NCBI lineage: Eukaryota > Metazoa > Chordata > Aves > Trogoniformes > Trogonidae > Apaloderma > Apaloderma vittatum. The sequence goes on along the minus strand of NW_009711269.1, from coordinate 24,310 downwards.
GTAGAATACTTTATCAGTCTTTCTGTCTTTCATGGTACCTACTTCTTCAGCCCAGAGAGCTATTTCTAATCCTCCTTCTTTCCTGGTACTTTGCAATCGTGTCATCTTCAACATAAGAAGGCTCACTGCTGAGCTTCACCTTCATGGCTATTCCAACATGCATCTACCAGTTCAAGAAAAGGGAGTTAAAACAAAAAAAAAAAGTTAAGGAAAATAAAATAGGGTTTGCGATATTGGGATAAAAAAAAGATTAAGTCCAAACAAACCCATTCTTCCCAGTATATATACATATTTGAGCTAGTTTCTCTTTTTTCTTTTTTTAAATTGGCCAAAATATTAAGGGCTTAATGATAGTAGAATGTCCATAATGAACAGCAGAAGAAACTAAGCCTGTATCAGCATGCGTGCAAGAGAGTTACATGAGACAAAGCAGTGTATCAATGACCAGAGCGAACATCCGGATTGCCAACCAGCTGCTGAGACAGGCCTGTTTGCCTGCTTGAAAAACATCTCACCTGTGACCAGAAAAAGGAGGAGCTCTGAGGAAGTGCTAAACTAAACAGGGAGCATTTAGTAGCACTAAAGTGGCTTTACCAATGCCACACTGGATTTTAGTGAAGTGATAGAGCAGGCAAGATGAGCAGTGTACTGCAGTGGCTGTGGACTTCAGCAGAGAGTCTACAGTTTATAGTTTATATTCTGGTGGTTTTTGAACTGCTGGCAAGGAGTTGGTAGCACTGGAGCAAAACTTTTTGCTATTCACAAGATTTATGCATTCTTTACCTGCTAAGTCTGACATCTTATGAGTACTAAACACCACAAAAATGGCCTTTTGAAATATGCAATTTCTGTCTACGTGAACTTTTTCCAATGTTTGATGGCAATTTTGAGATACACATTTAGGATAGACAAGAAGGAGAAAACAAGTTATTTTTAAAAATTAATAGCTGCTGCCTGACGCTGAACATACTCAACTCTTAAATGTTTTTTGTAATTACAATATGGAAAATAGCTTACTTTTAAAATTAAGTGATTACAGATGTAGCAAGTGGCTACCTATGTTAGTTCATTCAGCTACAGTTTCTAGGATATCTTCTGAATAATCCAGGCAAGGGGACTGACCCTGTGTGAACAAGCCTGATGGGTGTAGCCTGTTCCTGGAATTCCTCTTCAGTATTATCCCAGCTTTTTTTTCTGCATGTCACGCTGCTGGCTACAGAGCAGGTCACACATATTGCAACCTCTTTGTCAAGGAGCTGAAAAACTGTGGTCAAGCACCCCCGAGCAGAGACACCTCTAAATACACAGATAAGCTGCTGAACATTTGATTTACATCCTCAGTTTCATAGTACAGCTGCTGTAAGTGTTTTATCTGCACTCAGCAAAGCAGTTTGGTCCAGTAATGGGTCCATGCCACCAGTTGCTTTCCCATGGCCTAGTAATAGTAGGTTATTTTTTTTATGCTAAGTTGTTCTCACATGAATATCATCTCCTGAAATGATCAAGAATCCTGGTATGCTCCTCAGGTTATCCAACTGCATGGGTGAAGGCAATCTTTGGTTTGGCAAAGAGCGCAGGGATTTGCTATGTCTGTACTTGAACAGTGCTCATGAGAACTGGAAGATTAAATGTGAAGAAGGGAGAAAATTGCATGGCTATAAGATTCTGGAAAACAAGAAAATGAATAGGAAGTAAGCAGGTAGAAGTGCCGGAAGCTATAGATACAGGTAACTGTAGACAAAAGTCTACTAATGAAGTATTTACAGATCAGCGCAGGTACTCCTAGCTAGTTATGTCCAAGGTGCAAAATGAATGCAAGTCACCCACACTCTCGGGGGTGCTGGTCTGCTCTGACTTGCTGTGTATTACAGTGGTATGCATAAGGCTAGATGGTAGGAGAGTATGGATACCTACATGTGTGTAGACAGACCCTCAGTTCATACAGCCGATTTTATGCCAGAAACCACCGATGTCTAGAATGAAAATGAAGGAAATTGGCAGGACATCACGGATTCCAAGATATTTATAAACTTGGAAAGCTTTAACAATGTAAAACTGTCTTAAAATGGAGCCAACTACTGCGAATGCTGGCAGCCTGGAAGCTAAAGAGCTCTGTATGTTCATCTATAGATGTGTTTGAGCATGTTTCGGCATATTTGTGCTGCTCTTGTAATATACTAAAACTCAGAGCACATCCCTCAACCTGTCAAGAGCCAAGTCCATTGTTGCCTTTTGGTATTAGATTTCTGTTTTTCCTCTTCACTATCCCACTCTCAAACTCTTCATCAGTGCTGTGTTTTTTGTATAAAAATTGAAACAACTGAAAAATACGTGTGTTTACCAACAGAACAGTGCTTTCACAACTCCTGCATGACTTTTTATGGATAAAGGCAGGAAAACTCCAAGCTTTTAAATTAATGAAAATTCTTTAATGTTATTATGATAACATTCAATCCAGCTTCTAAAAATAACAAGCTGGAAAAGCGCTGAGTAACTATAGAAGCCTGTCCAATAGACAAGCATACAGACACACACACTCATGATCTTCCATGTTGCAGCAAACCAGCTGAAGTAGCTGGAAAGGCTTTATGTTAGCATCTAAAGGGATTGTTGCCCAGGGCTAGAACACAGTGTATATGCTCAAACATGCAACTTTCATTCAAACATGCAACTTTCATTCAAAACAGCATGTGTGTAAAGAATTCAGGCACTAGAGACATTAAAAAAAAAAAAAAATATTTAGTTGCCTAATTGCCAATGTGAGTCTGAGTACTAAACAAAATGTGTTAGATACACTAATTTATAGAGAGTAATTATATATGACTAATATCCCATCCAATGGAGTGATTCATATCACTGGAACGTTAAAATCACGATCTACACTCTGTTAGGAAAGAAAGGGAAACTAAAGGACAAGCAGTAGATAGTGTACACTAAAGATAGCATTATCTGCTCTAAAATTATTGACAAAGTAGGGGAAAAACCGACTTGGAATGCTTATTGATCAACATATTAAATGATAAATCATGAGATGGAGCAGTGATGCAAGAGTCAGCAGCAGGCTACCAGATTGAATTTAAGAAGAGGATGAACAGCTCTTTAAAAATCTGTCTGAGATGGCTACGTAGAAAAATTGCATTGTGAAGGATGCTAATCAGGAGTTATGTGCAGGAAATTTTACTCAGTGGAATATCCTTGGAGTCTTTGAAAAGTCTTGACAAATTTCTAATTTTAAAAGTATTTAAGGTAATTGAGTAAAGAAGAACTTTACTCTTATGGATAATTAGTGATTTACTGATAGTTTTCAAGGTAGTAGTGGGCACAGCATAACTTCATCTTTATGTGCAAAGAAACTACAGTCCCACCTGGCAGCAAAACAACCAGTGGCCTATCAGGAGTGAGATATAAGATTGTATTTTTCTTTTCGTCTTGTCTTGTCTCTGTTTGGGTTAGGGGCTCCCAGCTTGTGCTGATTTCAGAACTCAGTAGGAACTAAGAACTGGGAAACACTACCTTTCTCATGATCTCATGGCTCATTGCTCATGGCACTGGACTAGCCCTGCTATGTGACATTCAAAACCTCTCCAATGATCACTCACGCTGAGGGTGGATGACCCCTGGTGCAGGAGACTTACATGTAAATATAGCCCAAGCCAGCTTTTAACGGATTTGAGAGGAATGGAGAATCTAAAAGACGTATCCAAATGATAACTGGGAACTGTTTAAAAATAAATTATGGCTTACCAGAGAAGAAAAAAAAAAAGAAAATAAAAATCATACATATATTTAGCTATAGACCAAAACAGAAACTTTGTTTCAAAACTGAAAACTTGTCCCAATCAGGACTCAAAAGATTTTGAAATAAATAAGGGGGGGAAAAGAGACATAGTAAATAAAAATCAACAACAGTAGAATGCAGATAACTGAAAGTTCCTAAAACTTTGTCCCACATTGTTCATAAAAATACTGTTGAGGTTTTTGTAATATATCAGATAAAATAGTACCTAGCAATGACAGATGTCTACTATGCAACAAATGTAAAATTATCAGTCTGCAGAAAAGGAAGAAGCATTCAACAAATATGTTCTGGAAAGCTGATGTATTTGTGTTTTATAGAAAAGACAAAATACTTTTCATTGGTAACACATAAGGGGGATGTTAAATAATAGCTATTATATATTTTTACATCCATAGGACTGGATAAGTTTACACCAAGTAAGTTTACACTGTTGGCTTAGAAACTCAATGAAACAGTACTGTTGACTTCTAAGAAATCTTGAAAAAGTTAATATTGTGCCAACAGCTTAAAAAGAAGAGTCTACCTGGCTCTAGTTTAAACCACTGACATGAATCCTGAATTAAGCAATGGTAATAATGTGATGTAACCTGTGAAAAATTGAAGGTGATAGCATAAGATAAAGGAATGTGGTTGTGTGGAAAACAATCAATCTTCATCTTGTTTTGTGATGATATTACAGGTTTGATTGTTAAATATACCTACATCTGTTGTAGTCAGAACAGAAATCAATCTGTTTGCTTAGTGAAGATAAAATATAACAGATTACTAGATTACAGTCTACAAGTACAGCACGAAGAAGATATTCCTAATAAAAGAAATGTTTTTAGCCCAAGACTAAAAGGCATGGTATTAATAGCTTGAAACTCTTTCCAATATATTAGAAATGTATTTTAAAACCTGTGTTAGTTAAACTGTGGAACTATTTCTCAGGAGATGGTGAATTCTTATTAATTGCGGTCTTGAAAACAAAACTGAGTATCCTTCCCAAATATGCAGTATCTTAAACAAAAATTATGAGTTTAGGGCAGAAGTTAGGTGGCACTTTTGTTGATTGTCATGCCTTGTGGCCCTAAAACCTTCAAAAGTTTTTATTAAATCAAAAGGAATCTTGCCATTGACTTCAGCAGTAATAGTTCTTCTATATGAATAACTTTATATAAGATCTGAGGATAATCATTTAGGATTATAAGGGATAAAGCTAATGACCAAATATTGAGCTGCTTGGATTTTGAAATTCAGCTGTTAATTTTACAAATTAAATTGTTTCCGTATTTAAGCCTTCATATTATTGTTAAGGTACTAACTTCTCAACAGCAAGACTTATTAGTAGAAGTAAAAATATCTTCTAAAGACAGAGAAAAAGGCACTCCCAGTGCACAAGAAATTTAAAACCACTCTGAATGGAACACTAGAAAATATATGATCAAGTGTAATCCTGTACCAGCATCAAGGAATGGGCAATATATCTGCTAAACAAGGGGGCAAGGTGTCTGCATCAATGCAGATCAACTCTGGTATCTGACTCTTGGAGCTACCTCTACTACCATCCTCTGTTAGACATGTGTCACAGCCTAGCAGATCAGAAGATCTAGTCAATGAAATGGACTCAAAATATATAGTTGGACGGATATTCTCTCACTGAATATTCCCCAAATTTAACAGAGATTTGATGAGGCGTCCTAACTCCAGTAGTTCTGTAACTTCAGAATTCAGTGCTAACATGGAGTGATCAGTTGACGGATAAAACCACTCCTACCAAGCACAGAAAATAAACTTTTATTCCTCTCTTCATCTTATTCAACCACTGTATGTATTTTCGTAGTGCATGAAGAAGTAAGAGACAACTTCAGCTAACATTTTATCATGACTTTCTTTTAATAACAATTATGGAAGAAGTAGTTGCTCTGTGCCAAATTACAGACCAGTGTTTGAATGAAATCTCTCTACCTAGGGATTCTTCCCATCTCTTCATATATTTGCATTTATCTTCCAAATCTATTTTAATGAGCTCTATATAAAAATGAGAGCTCATACTTCTTGAGCCTGATGAACGGGTAATTACTGTTTTGATTCCCATGAGAGGTCTTTGAAAACCCATCTTGTCATGGAAGTTAAGGGCATAATGTTTTAATTGTAAGTGGGAGAGTGTTGGGATAGAGCTTAAGCTGAATATTCTACCACGCAACCATCATCCAAAATATCTTTACGCAAATGACCTATCAATCGTGATAAGGCTTTCGTCTATGCGTTAAAGAGAGGTTACATTTTTGTCACAGACAGTCTCGATTATTCTCTCTCTGCTGAACTAGGAGCTGGTTATAGTATTTCTCTGCTTCATGAGTTTGGAATAAGATAGAAAACAGTATGCTCTACAGATAAAAATTTAGTTCCGTGCTTAATGGATTAGCTCCTGGCAATTAACAGGAGCACGTACAGAAATAAAGACAGGACAAAATTACTTTTTTCAACCTATTTTTAGTGTCTATGAGCTGTGCTCAGGTAAAAACCTCGGTCCTCTACTTCCGACTCAAAAGGACCATGGGACACTAATGCCGCTGGATATTGGATCAGAAGATGTCAGTTCCAGTAACCTTCCCCCATGCACATGTAGCATAGCTCCTGGAAGAGCAACTGGAAGTGGAGCCTCCTACAGTTAATTTTTTAGCCATCAGTTCAGGAAGTAATTGTTTTAACATGTAGTTTTCCCAAATCAGATTGTATCACCCCTTGCATTGTGCAGATTAAACAAAATAAAACAATCTGAGAATTCATGTCAAATTCATGACTCCTGCTTAAGTGCCAAAACTAAAAACCTTTTTCTAAAGAAAATTCGAAAATATATTTCACTTCACAATGCATCCATTTTTAATTTTGGAGGGCAATAGCTTTTCTTTAAAGAAAAATGGAATAAAATGTTTGTCCTCATATTAAAAGAGATCTTTTAGTTAATCCAAAATGAATGTTTTCTAGTTTCCATTTCAGAAAAAAAAATTTAGCTTTGGGTTGACTCAGAAGGTATATTTTTTCAATTTTTCTCAACATCAATCCAAGAAAAGTAATTTTTATTTGCTCAGTTCTGTGCACAGATATAAATGGAGCCTGCAGGAGAGACAGGTGCTCAGCATCTTTGAATATCAGACCATTAAAGTAATGATTCTACCCTATTGATCTTAAAGAGAAAGGAAATTGTACAATGAATATATTTAGAGATGATACCAAAATAGGAAGGACTGGAAATAGCAAACATCAGAGGAGCTTAGAAAGCATTAAATGAGTACGATTTAATGTAGATAAATGTAAAATAATACATGTGGGGGAAAATACTATCTGGCATAAAATCAAAGGAACATTCTACAGGAAGAACAGTAATGTGGAAAAGATTTGGGGTGAGAGATAAGAACATATTGGACATGAGGTTTCAATTCAATGACGTTGCACAAGTAGCAGATCTATTCATGAAAACAGAGATATGAATTAAGATTTTGACTTCCTTATTGCTAATGGCTGATGTAGGTTTCAATTTCTTATCATTAGTCAAATTCTCTGTTATTTGGAGAAGTCAGTTTATACAAAATAGCCTTCAACTTTTTTTGTTGTTGTTGTTACACTACCTTTCTGCAAATAAATTCATCTGCTATTATGTTCAATACGCACAGCAAGTGTCTTAGAGAGACTCCAGGAAATGATGACAGAAACAAGTATTACAAGGTGTGATCTATTTTGTGAGAGACTAAGGGTACTTCACGGTTAGAGCTTAAGGAAAAGAAGCTGTGATAACAGTCTTTAAACATTTAAATGGCAATAGTCCAAAAGGAGGGAGAGATGATTAACTGAGGTTGAAAATGGCGTGTTGTGGAACAAAAGCTTGAAAAGGAATAGAAGTGTGTATATAAAAATTAAAAACAAAGCATAAGTCACAGGACAATGAGATGAAGGGAAAATTTACCCTAGAGGTAGTTAATGCATCATATCTACATGTGCTTCAAAGAAGATTTGATAAAACCTTGAGGACATTTACAGAACATAGGCTTTCTGTGTAGGGCATTGGACTATTCTACCTAGATTTTCTTTTCTACTTGTTCCAGACTCAAAGTAGTCTGTGTTTCGCTATGCTGCTTTTAATTTTCTAACTTTCAGATTCTTTCTTACATTTGTGAGGCTGGCGTGAAGATGAGTATGCTTTTGCTTTATGAATGTTTTTCCAATTTAAGCTGATAAGACTTGACCTGGAAAACTAGAAGGGTTGGCAGGCACTGCTGGGTTTATCAGATTTGACACTTAGGCAGTGATGTTCAGATCCATCCCTGACCAAAGTACAGTAGGCAAGTGTCTGAAACCCCAAGCCCAAGACTAATGGTTTCAGAACTTGAAGTTTTTGTTAATAGGTGTCTCAGTTAATGAAGCATTCTGCACAAAGGAAATGATCCAGAGCTTCTTCAGATGCAAGAATGCAGCTCAGAACCAGTTAACTTTCACTTCACAGCTTTAAGGGGTTTTCTGCAATGGTACGGGGGTTTTTTTATTTATTTTCCAAATGAATATTGAATTACTGAAGAACAGATTGACATTCTCAGATAAAACTTTTAAAACATAAGAAAAATTCTCCGAGTTTCTTCCCCAGCATATGCTGGCTCAATCCAAGCCCTGCTTGCAAGGATTTTAAGATAGAGAGAAATCACATGGCTAACATTAAAATCTTGTTAAAAGATTAGGGGCCACATCCTAAGCCAGGTTAAATTGAATGCAGCTCCATTGACTTCAGCAGAGTTTTACCCTTTCACAGCAATTGAGGATCTGACCATAAAAATGTCTTGGGCTGGTTTATTACAGGAATAGATAGGTATGTTCATTTTTAATTTCTGGCTCTAAGATTTCTTGACCTGTTGTAGTTGTCTAGTTCTTCACAAACTGAAATAAAAGATGTCATGCAGAGTCAAATACTTGAAAGTGCATTGCAAGACAGGAAATGTGAGAAGGAAACTTGCCTGTGGAACATTGTGTTGTCTCATTTTTGTGCACTATGTGATACATTTTAATTCCGTATGCATATGATCCAATTTTTTTGCACATAACTATTGCCCCACTTTGTGTATTGGCTGGAATGAGACTCCTGTTCTATATTTCCTTTTGTTTTCCACTCCATGTGTGGGTCCCGGTCTAATTTACAATCCTGCCATCCAAACCCTACATAAAATACACAAATTATTCATGTCTTCATGAGCTTTTCCATAGTGACTCATTAATTATTTTTATGGCATCTTATGAGAAAAATATTCTAATTCCCTTTCCAAAGATGAGAGAACTGAGAGAGGAAGGGAACGTGGCCAATTTGGGGCCACGAAGCAGACCAGCAGCAGGCCCAGAGCTCTTGGCTCTCAGCTTGTATTTACTTCTTCTCAAAAGGAGAGGGGCGCCATAGCCACAACTTCCAGTATATGCCCCAGCAGTTGTGAAAGCTATACCAAAAGGCAGGACCAAAATATTGCAATGGAGGCACTCCACTAATCACGAGCACAGTGCTCACCTGTAAAAATATTATCTTAATGCTACTTACAGAATTTCTGGCATAGCAACAAATAGAAACTTTTCAAGATCTACACCTTAACCACTTGATCATACTTTGAGTTTATGAAATCTCTTATTTTATACATATTTTCTCTCTCTCTGTAACATGTTGTGGGCCTTCCAGCAACAGGACTCCTTGCAGCATGAAGAATCTCTGACAAGTACCTGGGTTTGTCATGTTAGGACTCTGAAGATAATAATGTAAATATGAAGATAATAAATAATATGAAGATAATAAAAATGAAGATAATAATGTAAATTTGTCATTATTGTTGAAATGTGTGGATTTTTTGCTTTTAAACTATGCCTGGAATTTTTGAATCTCTGCACTGTGGTACCATCTTGCAAAAAGTATGAAGTAATGTGTAAGCAACCTTGCTTATTTACTGGAAACTCAAGTCCTTCTATATAAGTGAGTTCCATCCTGTTTCATTAATACTATGCAGAAATAATGTGCAGTATAAGAAGAGAGATACAGGACAGTTGATTTCAGAGTCTGTCAGACACACAAGTTTCAAAGAAATGTTTGCTGTATTTATTCTTGAAAACTGGTGAAGAAATTAGGTATCAAAAACTTGCTGATTTCTTCATATGTGATTTTTATACAACTACTTTAAAGCATATGAAAATGTTATTTGTACACTTTTCCCAACTCAGCATTTTATCTTTGTTACGATAACAAAAGTTGTACCGGCCCACAGTATATCAGTCTGCTATAACCACTTTTGAGACTTTTAAGGTATTGACATCTCTCCACAGCAGAGATTGAAAAGTTTTCTGCTAGAGTATGCAGAGGGTCTGCTTACTCATTTGACCACTCTTGTGTTGGATCCACTAGGACCCTATTTTGTCCTGGCCTCCTTTTCAGAGTCTTTTATAAGCAACTAGAAGAGACAGAGATATATTTAAAGATAAGATTGCATCTCTTATTTTCACCAGAATATATGATCTCTCCTGTGTTAGCAGTATGAGAGTGCTGAACATCCTGAGAAAGGCTATGTTTACAGTACTCTTGGCTGGAACTAGAAATGGAAATGTCAGAAGATCCAAGGGAAAGCATGTGCCTGGGAAATTCTCAGTACAAAGGTGCAGATTAAAGAGATTCAGGACTTTTTCTAAGAAGCTTCTGGATATGCAGATGAATTTTGAATACTTACTTGAATGCCACATCTTGCAAGGTTAAAGCTGGAAGATGAGAAACTAGGTTATATTCTGTGGTCACACTGATGTCACCAACACAAGATGAATCTCAGGTAAACTGCAGATTTAGCTGTTATAAAGTAATGCAGTTTCTCCAGATGTTGCATTTGAGCCATGACTTTCCCTCAATGTTTTTTCAGAGTGAATATTCAGGAGTTTTCTGAACAGCTGTGCCCTGTCTAGACAGGAATATTTTAATCCACCACATTGCAATTCTGGTTTTTATGTTTTGTTTTGGTTTTACCCTAAATCCTTTGAAAGGAAGGTCACATCAGACAGAAAAGATATGGTACCCCTCAGGTAAGCGCTGCACAGCAGCCACGTTAGAAGCAGAGACACCAGGCAGATGGATGGACATATATACTCTTACAAATACCTGCTAACATAGCTCTGCTAATCTAAAGGTCAGAAAGCAAAGAGCAATCCAGAACATCAACTTGGTTGTAGATACTCCTCCCAGAGGACATGTGTTTCAATACTCTGTGAAATCAGGTTGGCAGCTTATGAAAGATGTAATCTTGCTCCCACATGTCTCATGCAAAACCACAGGAAATAGCACTCATGTTCCTCACACCAGAAGTCAAGACACACGTAATCAAGTGCCATACAGTACAGTCCCTCACTATAAAGTGTAGTCAGGAGGCTTTGGCTTGTTGTCTGTGGCCAAACAACATGTGTGAGCAAGCATACAGAATTATTTTCTTTTCACCTGTTAAAATGATTTCTCATCGTCACCATCATGGAGGTGTTTTTCTGGACACATTCACCTTTTTGATGGCTAGCATACATATTACAGCTACTCTGCAGAGGTGCTCAATGCCAAAATGGAATACATGATACTGCTTCACCCATGCCTACTTATCCTTTTTTTTGACCACTTTACACTTCACTTACACCAGTGTAAATGCACCAAAATGTAAAAGCAGGGTCTGATCGGAGCTAACTCTCCAATAGGCAATTTACATTCTCACTCCTGGAACTGCTGTATTTAGCAATTGTTAGAGAAAATAAGAAAGATGAAATTGCTGAAGAAAAAAAAAAATGATTTAAGCCTTATTACAGCAAAAAGCTAGATTATTGTGTAGGGTTGATTTTTTTAGAATATATACCCCTTTCAAATTCTAAAAACGTATGTCTATTTTAGACATTTGTAAGGCATTTGGCAAGCACTGTTTAGAAGATGATAGAGAAGTTTAATTTTAACATTTGAAAAGCTTAGTTTAGGTCAGAAATGGAAACCTATTTGAAGAGCTCAGCCTCTGCTGTGAAGGACACACCTCAAATCATGCAGGAATAGAAATAAATTTTTGGTCATTTCCAATGATGAGAACTTAAACATGACAATATATTGTAAACTGTGAATGAAACAGCAAAGGCAAAGCTTGAGGGCCAATTTAGTTGACTAGACCCATTGCATGGCAGTTTTGCATGCTACCTCTCAAGAGAACACCAATCCTAACTTGCAATATTCATGCTTTAAAATCAATGCTATGTTGGCTGTTGTCACAATCTCCCCAGTTCTGTATCCAAAAATCTAAAACTCTTGATACAGTTCCAAGACTGAAGGTGAAAACTTCCTACATATTCAGGTCATGATTCTTCCTATCACTTTTTGCACCATCCTTCTTTCTCAGGGCTTTGTATGAACACCCTGGAAATCTCTCTAAAGAGAAAAGGTAGAGAAGAAGCTATTGGAAGGGACGAAATGTGAGACGTATCTTCCTCTCACCCATCTGTAGCTACTGTGGAACATAGACGCTGGCTAGGGAAGTTTGAGAAATTAATATGGGTGTATCAGCATTGCCAAAGGATGGAGTGAGGTGCCAAGAACCTAGAGCACAGGTGAACATGTCAGATCTGTCTCCTCACAGATGGTTTTGGACTCTGGAATCCAGTAGATCTGAGAGTTGTCTCAACAGTCTGCTCTGTCACAGAGCACAGAAAGGGTAAGACTCACCTGCACTGGAACAATTCAGGATCCATTTCTATATGGAAATCCTTTGGCCTCTTCCCTAGGGTTTTTGCTGCTAGAGGGGACAATCAGGCCCAGCCATATTACGTACAGATTATTCGCTTAATCTCATTTCAACAATTATTGGTATTTCTTCTCCTGCACTTGTTCCAAGCAGACAAATGCATCTTCTTTTTATTGCTACATAAAAGGGTGTCCCTTTTCATTAACCTCCAAAATAAAATTTTCTTTATGAAAGGGAAATATATTTGATGGAGAAAATTGCAACTAAATTAAGATCAGCATTAGTTAAACAAATCCTTAAATAGCCGATAGCTATTGATTTGCTTTCTGAACTGATTTCTCTGGCTCAGAAACTCCCACGCTTCATGGGGAATACACATTTAAACCCTAGAGTTTGGTTTACACTAGGGAACTTGCTCCCAAATAGTCAGTGGTTTTAGAAGCAATTTGCCAACTCCATTTTAGAAGTAATTGAAATTATTGTTTAGGCTTCACTGTCCTGGCATCCATTTGGATTGTTTGGTGCTTCATCTAGCCTAGGACTTGAGCTGGCTTTCAAGCAAGAATTCAAGAGCTCATATTAAGAAGTAATGACACTCCCAGGAGCTCTGGGAGGTGCTGAGCCTCCGAGTGCACAGCTTTCTGCATTGCTCCCAGTGTTCTTGGGCCTTTTTTTTTGTATTTCACTGGAAGAGGGTTTTTTTGAAATGTGTTGCTCTTAGGCACTAAACTCATGCAACATTTGATAGATACAGGTTGCAAATGGTTTAAGGTAGTGCAGATACTTAATGAATTTGTGTCCCAATAGATAACTTCAGTCAGTAAGTAATGCTAAAAATGCAAAGGCTGTCAGACTTCCCAGGTTATATTGTCAATACTATTGACAATATGAATGGTTCTGCATTAGGTCTTCAAGTAAATTTCTGTTTAAATGTAACATATGTTACCATATGTAAACTTGAGCCTATAGCCACATTTCTTCTGGTGGACATTTTTATAATATGTTCTCAGTAATTTTATAACACTAAGAATTACTACACACCATCATCAAACAGTTGTTATATTCAAAAAGTCTTTTATTGTAAACTCAGAGAATTTGTGGTATTAACAACTTCTCAACAGAGAAAAAAGAAAAAAAAGAAAAAGCCTTCTGTACCTTCTGTATTATGAAAAGGACAGTCTTAAAGTTTTGCTTTAACTGTCCTGAAAGCACTTATGTAACTGCATTTTGATTGCACAGATGCAAGGTTTCTATTAAATAACAGCTGTATTTCCTGGAGGGGAGGCCTTTTTAATAGCAAAAAAAAGTTTGTAGAGTAGGCATTTAGCTCTGCTTTCTCCAGTAGATGTCACTTGCAGTACATAATAATTCATGTAAAGAAGTCAGAGTATATAGAAATGCATTTCTTTCCTTGAAATACGCAAGCCAAATTAAAAAGCCATTTTAGTGCCCTGTGTATGTAGTAAGTTTGGCATTTGGTTTATTTTAACAGATGGCATTGAAATAACAAAAGGTAAAGCATTTTTATTTCAAATTGATCAGTGAGGATTATGTCTCTCTCTCCTGCAATTTGAAATAACAGAAGGAGACAAATTTACTTGTTGACACATGTGAAGTCTGGGTCACACATGATCTAATATTGTATTGACAACTAGGATTTGGCAATCACCAGATTTTCTCTAAAGAGAAAATATATTATGTGATTATTTTTTATTTCAGGAGCATTAGCATTTTGGATGAAATTTAGTAGGGAAAAATTATAGGGCACATGTACCCCAACAGCAGAACTGTTTTCTTCTATCAACAAAGGAGAACTTGTGGGTATAGTACATACTTAAGGGAAGCTGTCTTGCATTATAGTTGATTAGAAATGTAAGTAATGTTCTAGGAACTTCCTATATGTTTTCTATCAGTTTTTGGTCTTTTACTATAATGATAATGTAACAGCACTGTCTTCAGCTGAATCACTATGGACTTATGTACATGCAAAACACCTTCAGACCGTCAATGCCTCAGGGATACACTGTGCCTCGATGGTCTCAAGGTTACTGCTTATGGTGAATTATCCACAAAAATTCACATTTTATCACATCATTTCCCTTGCCTCCAACTGACGTGTCAGCCAAGGCTCTCTTCATTACAGGATTTAGGCACTAGTGGTTCGCTTACTGGCTGATCCCGGTGTTTGATGTCTCCTGTTTAGAGCCATTCCTTCTTTCTTCACCTTAGCAGTCCTTCCTTTCACCAGATATAATACTCCAGGACCACTGTAAGTCATTGCCATTCCCCTCTCTGCTGCATGGGTTGAGGTGTTTAGGAGACCCAGTTTTGGACTTTGATCTCCTCCTTTTTCATAGAATCACAGAACGGCCTAGGCTGGAAGGGACCTTAGAGATCATTTAATCTAACCTCCCTGTCATGGGCAGGGATGCCTCTCGACTAGATCAGGCAACACATGGGGACCGAACGGGGATTGAACCTGCGACCTTGGTGTTATCAGCACCACGCTCGAATTCCTTCCAGGATTCTTATCAAAGACCCCCAGAAAAATCCCAGCATGGGTTAGTTTAGAGAGGGAGATAAAAAGCAGCCATGCTATCTTCTCATTTTATTACCAGCTCATTCCCCCATCTACCCCAGGCAACCACATCTAAACACAATTTTGAGAGTTCTATCCAAGTAGGCAGTAACCACATAGATGTGGATGTGACCCCATACTATACCTTTGTTCTTTCCCAGAAGGCACTTGAGTAATCCAAATGGGGATAAACTATGTCCTGCTCAGGAAAGAGCTTGAGGTACCTACCATGAGAGAATAGCAGAAATCATTAAAGCTTAGTCCTTCATCCACAAAGAAACCTGGTGTACACTGTAAATGGAAGAAGTAAAAGCCTAGAAATAAAATAAAAATGTATTTTTCCCAAAAATTAAGCTAAAGGTGAAATACTGCATGTGAAACTCAAAAACTAGCTACTGCAAATTTGGTCCTAGTGAGAGCTCCCTGGTGCCTATATTTGTCCAGGTCAAGGGGAGGAAATGAGGTATCTCTGATTGGATGCTTCATAACAGAAATGTGGGGTTTGGGTGGTCTAATGTGAGCCACTCTGCATTGCCTGCTTCAGGTCACATATAACATATTAGAGGTGTAAAAGTTTATGTCCCCAGTCACAATCCAGAAACCAGCATCTGTAAACTAGAAGGGCTTGCAAGTTACCGGTAAAGGCAGTTTGTTGGAAAGATATAGAAAACTCCACGAAGAATAGAGAAGAGATAAAAGTCTGGGAATTAAATAGAAATAAAAATCTTGATAAAATGAACGAAGTAACAGAAGACAAAGTAACAAAAGACAAGGATAAAGCTGAGGTGCTTAATGCCTTTTTTGCCTCAGCCTTTAGTAATAGTAACACTTGTACTGGGGGAAGCCAGCCCCTCAAGTCAAGAAAATGGGACCGGGAGCAAAATGTCCCCCCCATAATTCGTGAGGAGACAGTCATAGACCTACTACTACATGTCAATGTCCATAGATCTATGGGGCCAGATGGGATACACCCTAGAGTACTAGGTCAACTGATGGGCATTCTCACCAGATCACTCTCCATCATTTATCAACAGTCCTGGCTTACGGGAGAGGTCCCAGCAAATATAACACCCATCTATAAGAAGGGAAGGAAGGATGACCTGGAAAATTACAGGCCTGTCAGTTTAACTTCAGTCCCAGGGAAGCTGATGGAGCAGATCATCATGAGTTCCATTGTGCAGCACAGGCAGGACAACCAGATGATCAGGCCCAGTCAGCATGGGTTTGTGAAAGGCAAGTCCTGTTTAACAAACCTGATCTCCTTCTATGACAGGGTGACCTGCTAGTTGGAAGAAGAAAAGGCTGTGGCTGTTGTCTACCCTGACTTTAGTGAGGCATTCAACACTGTTGCCAAGATCAACATTCTCCTAGAGGAATTGACTGATCTTGGCTTGGATGGGCATACGCTTTGCTGGGTGAAAAATTGATTAGATGGCCGAGTCCAAAGAGTTGTGGTCAACAGAGATAAATCCAGTTGGCAGCGGGTCATGAGCGGTGTCCCCCAGGGCTCAGTGCTGGAGCCGCTCGTGTTTAACATCTTTATTAATGATTTGGACCAGGGGATGGATGCACCCTCACTAAGTTTGCAGACAGCACCAAGCTGGGTGGAAGCGTCGATCTGCTTGAGCACAGAGAGGCTCTGCAGAGGGATCTGGATAGGCTGGATTGCTGGGCCAAGGCCAGTATCACGAAATTTAATAAGGGCAAATGCCGCATCGTGCACTTTGGCTACAACAGCCCCCAGCAGCGCTACAGGCTTGACGAGGAGTGGCTGGGGGGGCGCCCGGCGGAAAAAGAGCACGAGGGGTGGAGGGCC
>NW_009711269.1:0-7170 GCF_000703405.1 Apaloderma vittatum | reverse complement strand
CTGGAGAGGGTACAGAGGTGGGCTACCAAGCTGGTAAAGGGCTTAGAACATAAGTCTTATGAGGAAAGGCTGAGAGATCTGGGGCTGTTTAGCCTAGAGACGAGGAGATTGAGGGGAGACCTCATCGCTCCCTACAACTACCTGAAGGGAGGTTGTACAGAGGCAGGGGTCTAATCTCACTAGTGATGAGTGACAGGATGAGGGAAAATGGATTTAAGTGGCACCAGTGGAGGTTTAGGTTAGATATTAGGAAAATTTCTATACTGAAGGGTTTGTCAGCGATTGGAACAGGCTGCCCAGGGAGGTGGTTGAGTCACCATCCCTGGAGGTGTTGAAGAGACTGGTGGATGTTGCACGGGGGGGAATCATTTAGTAGGTTGATAGGGCTGGGACAAAGGCTGGACTCAATGATCTTCTAGGTCTCTTCCAGCCTGATATGATTCTATGATTCTATAGGTTTCTAGGGACTGGAAAGGCTCATGCTCTTTGCATTAAAATTGGCTCTTTTTTTTTTCTATTTTATTTGAGAAAGACTTTGCCAGAAAATAAAAATAACCCATCCCATTGAAATTTTGACCTGACACAGGCTGTCAATATTGTGGCATTTCAGGATATAGTTTAGTGGTCATGCTAGTATGGGGTTGACTAGATGACCTTAGAGGTCTTTTCCAACCTTAATGATTCTATGATTCTATTTGTCTATTCTTCTATATTTATATTCTTATATTCCTATATTCTTCTTCTGAACTGAAGAACGGTCTGTAACATCATAGACCTATTTTATGAGTTAATGCAGTAACTGCTCCAAGATGAGCCCATTCAGGAAAACAACATTTCTTTTAAGCAGCATTTAGATTCCATCTTAATGGGTGCAGTGGAAGAGTTTTGGTATTAATTTTCTTAGCTTATAGGCACACACTTACAGGTTTGACAATAATTTCCAATGTAAAGAGATAGCAATTTCTCATTTAAATGAAGATGCTGTGCTTTACTGAAGACAGAGGTTTGAACAGCATTTATGAAGTTAGCGTGCTGGGCACATACTGATACCTCTTCATCAGGGGATCTCAGGTTCTCTTAGGAATTCCATGTCATGGCGTCACAAAGCTATGTATTTTGAGTTTCACTTTGTAGGTGTAGGGGTGTCCTGTTTGCGCTAAACAGAACCAATCCTGTTCAGTGGTTTTGCTACTCAACTCAGCCTCTTCTAAGGGGCTGCACTATCTGAAGTAACCAGGACAGGAGGGAGGCATGTAATTCCCCTCTGATAAACCTGGCCACGCACAGTGACAAAGCCAGAAGGAAATCCAAGACTCTTGATTTCAAGCTCTCTTGCCATGCCTGCGAGCTAACATTCTCTTTTGCTCTTCCTGAAGGGAGATTCATTTCTCTCTCCACAGACTCTGAAGGTCGGAGGGAATGTCCCTGAAATGGTAATCTGGCCTTTTACATTTCTGAGTGGCTCTTTCTAGCTTATCTATTGTTTATTCACACTGAGGAATACACAGATTTAAAGAATTTATTGCAGAAAACACTCTGAATTTAAACACAGCACATACAGGTATCTTCCGATATTGTGATGGCATGAGAGACACATCAGCTTCTGACAGGCTCATCTAGGGGATTGGGGAGGACATGAGGTTATCCCTTTCCTAAGTTATTCGACATCTGGGTTTCTCCTTCTACAATGTTTTGACACGAGTTAATTGCCAGCTTCATTCATGTGAGTGGATGCTTTTAAAGGCAGCACTGCAAGAAGTCATGTGCTTCTTCTTAAAGAACCAGAGTACCCTGTAGCATTTCCAAATTTATATCCCTGCTTGGTTTTGCTATCAGTATTGGTAAATGTGTATATTTAGTTTCACTTTACACAGTAAAGCTTCATCTGTCATGCCACAGAGTAAGGATATCACACTGGAGGTAAAGGACGTTGAGGAAAGGGAATCCATTAGTATATTAGAGTGAGTGTTAAATAATCAAAATATAAACCCTTAGGAAAAGCAAGCACCCTGGAGTAATTTTAAACCGGCAGATTACTTCTGGTAGTTTTGCCTTTTGGTTCTGTGTTCTCATCAACATTTTAAACCATTCAATTTCAAATATCCTCAGAACTCAGAAGTAAGACAGGAGAGCCAATACTTTATCGATGCTTACAGCCAGAAAAATGAAGAAGCTCTGATTTAAATGATCAGTCCGGTCATCCTTCAAGCTATCATTCGTTGAAATTCCTATGCTCCAGCAATTTGCTCTGAGACTTGCAACTCATCTGATTCCTACTTCTGAGAACTAAATTCTCTAAAACAAGTAGATAACCTCCACTGGTTATGATTTTATGACAGTACTTCTATTAGCAGGTTGATCCTTTTCCTGGAGTCAAGTAAAGTAAGTAATTATCATATTTTACAGTATTGCTGTTCAGGTATTGTTGACAACTGAATTTTTTTTGTCATACTAAGCAACAAAACACAGAAGATTGGATACTCAAAGGCAACTGTAATTCTCTTGGATGAAAAATTTAAAAATTGTATCTGGTCACTTTATACATGGCAGATCTCCAAATACATGCTGAATTGCAAAAATATAATACATTCAAAAAGAGTATTTATGTGTCCCTTCTTCACTACATGTGCAGTATTTTTCTCCCATGTCACAAAAACTGTAACCACAATTTACAAGTATATGCACAATCAAATTGCTATTGATTTAGCAAATGCCTTTCTTTGATGTCCCTTGCCTTAACCTCATTTATAAAGCTGTTTTGCATTATTTCAAACTGTCAATGATTTGTGGCTCATGAATATTCAAATCTAATTTGCACTTACCTTTTTTGCATGCATGCTTATTTGTAATATGTCTCATTTGCCCTTTGTTTTGTGTTTATTTGCAGATTATTTAGTGAAGTAAACTCTGTTTTTTGAAGTAATAGCATCTGATTGAACATGACTTATGCAATTCTCACTACAGTTTTATATCACTGTAACTCCAATAACTTTACACTAGAGTTTCTTCTGCTAAAGTGAAGAGAATGAGGTCCATGAACCCTTTCTGTTTTCTGTCCGTCCCTGAGTTCACATCAACATCATTTACCATGTTTTATTAAGTATTTTATTCAGAAAGAAATACCAAGACTAAACCCTCTCATGCTAATGTTTCAGGCTTTAGGAAAGGTCAGATCTTCAAATCTATGTGAAAATTAAGAATTCATTCTTCTGGCTTATAAGTGTTCACTGATAACACTTTATTATCAGAGGGGAAAAAAATACTTCAGCTTATTCTGCGTCTGTAGTAAATCCAGTAGAATAACTCTCAGTATTCTATACTGATGCAATAATATACCCTTTCCCAGGAAACAGAACAATCCATCTAGAAGTACAATAACTGCAGCACAGTAGGTCCAAAATCCTGTTCGTTGCATGCTCGTTAATCTAAAAAAAGTCTGTTGAACTCTTAGGTGCCCAAGAAAGCAGGGCTGAGATCTTTGTATTGCTTTTCCCATGTGTGGAGGATTATGCAATGAAAACAGAGCCTCTCTCAAATACTGAGTCTTGCTAGATGTTTATTTCAGAAACAACGTTACCATGAACATACTGGCTGCAGACAGGACCTTCTTCAGTGAATGAAGCCTGGAAACAAAAAGGAAAAAGACAATTGCTTTTGGACCAAACAATACTATCTTACTTGTGTATCAAAAGCTGCTTGCCAGGGAAAGTGATCTGAAGTTAAACTGGGGGAGGGGGGAGGTGGAGGGAAGAAAGGCAATGGATGATTTTTCATAATGTGTGAAAGCTGAGATTAACCTCCAGTGATAAAAAAAGTTATGTTTCTGGGTTCGTACCACAACCCTATTTACAAAGCAGCTCTGGCGGGTTCAGATGGGTCTTGTTTGGATCATGTTTGTGACCATATACATGAGCATTAAAGCAAGCAGGATTTTTCTTTGAACAAGTGTTATGAGAATACATTTCCTTTATGGATCAAATGCTGCTCTTACCAAATAGAATGGAGGTAGAAGCAGGCTTTGAGTGAATACCTGTATGAAACAAAAGCAGGCTAACACAGACAGGATTATTTCTTGGGCACTGCTATCATTGATTTAGTCTCCCATTTAAATAATTTCAGCCAACCTATTGGGAAAGAGAACAAGTGTGATAGGTGGCCAATGACACATCAAGAGTAATGGAATGAAAAGCCCAAATGAATATCTTGTGAATGACTCTTAGGCTGGAAACTGTTTGCCTAAGCTATTCCTGGTGAGTATTTTGACGTAAAGAACATTTTCCCTCTGAGGATTGATTGTACTGCCCTGATCTGATACAGGGTTCCCAACCGGGAATGAGAGATCTGAGCCCAGAAAATGTGACTGCATTCATCCAAGAGTTCATTTCAAATGAAGAGTTTTATCATCTCTTCCATAAAAGCGAAAAATATTTCAGATGTTTATTTTTAGCTTTGTACATGAATAATAGAAATAGAATTATTTGAGTATAAAACGTGAAGCAAGTTAAAAAAATTTATATCTCAGATATAGGTTCATAATTATATACAGCTTAGTAGGGTTTTTTTCAGTAATGCCAGGATCATGCTTTTAAATGGCATGTCTCAGCTGCTGTGAAGTCCAAGGTAAAGTCGTGTGCCCTCAAACACCCAAGAAATAGTATTATCCAGTATGACACATGCCTAGATATGTCTTATTGTGATCATAATACAGCCTCAAGGTAAAAGTACAGGACAATCACTCGTGTGTTATTTTTGCAATGCTGTTTATGTTTATCTACATCAAAGAAAAGCTTCTGCTAGTGCTATTTATGTCGTGGATCAATAGAACTATTAGTGATGGTTTAAAAATGCATAAGAGACAAGTTTTAAACTTAGCATGTACTTTAAAAATGAAATCTATTCATACATTATCTTGATCATGTTTCATTGCCAAAAAGCCTCTTTGTTTTGAAAAACACTTGAAAAAGTAGAGTGTACCACCACACAAGAGATACTTAAAGTGTCAAACAAAAAAACATGGCTATGAATCACCAAAGTATTAATTAAACAATTGATATTTGCTTATGCTGAGGGCTTACTCGGGCAAGGGTTGTGACTGTCCACATTTACTATCAGTAGGACCTAGAAAGCAAAGTACTTTGCACAAGCAGTACTTGGCATCCTGCAAAACCACCTGGCAGAATCCTGCCCTGTGTCCTTCATACACATTCTCTTTCAATCAAGAGGACTTTGGGATTGGTCTAGTTGAGAGGTGGCGTCCCTGCCCATGACAGGGAGGTTGGACTAGATGATCTCTAAGGTCCCTTCCAGCCCATGCCATTCCATGATTCTATGATACTGAAGGACATATCAGTGCTGAAAACATTGCTGACAGAGTATCACAGCACTGAGGTGCTGTTCTACGTACTTTTTGGCCCCCTGTTAGGTGAGGCCTGTAGAGCGATTGGCAGCTCTCCAAATGAATGAAGGTTAAAACCAGCGACATCTTAGTGTCCGGTCTTTTGGACCTGCTTTTGTAGTAAGTGTACTCACAGGCTGTAGCATAATTTCCTTTCTCATGTACTGACATTGAAGTCAGTGGTGATCAGCTGAGATGAGCTTTGCTCTTTGATTTTATTGGCTAGCTATGGTGCGAAAAACACAGTGAGTGGAAATGTGGAAACCCAGTAAGAGGGTTAGATGTACCTTTTAGACATAGAGTTTGTTGTTTGGAATTAAGAGCAGTCTCTGCCTTTTAATACCACTAACAGGGAGAATATACCATCTAATCACCATGAATATAGATACCCAGATTCTTTTATTCTAACATCGAAAACCTGGTGATGTTTGAGAACTTGTTAAACCTAAATGCTGTCCCTCTGCTTCCTCTTCATTGCTCCTGTGGGGACTGTCTTCTCCTGTGGGAACTGTATCTTCTCATTCTCTGTAATGTTACTGTGAATCATCCGGCCAAGACTCAAATGGAAGAATCAAATTTTCAAAACTATAAGCAACAGAGGGAAAAACAATCAGGGAGGGTTCACCTTCATAAAACAGTATGTATTAACTAATGGATGTTCCCTAACTTACCATATACCTGAGTTCCATTGCCTTGAATTAGTGAGGTAATTAAATTAGCAGGAGAGATGAAAAGAACCAAAGAGATGACAGCCGGCATGTGTGAGAAAGGAGTCAAGTGTAGATCTGTAATGGCGGGCAGTGGAAAAGTGTTTTCAACACGCTTTTTGTAAATGTTAAGAGAGCGTAAAGGAGTGCATACAGAGGAGTGGAAGATGTGGTGCCTTTTCTGCAATTTCATCCACGATTGTGTCCTGGTTGTCTTCTGACAATAGTGAAGACGAAGTCTTGCAGTCAAAGACAACATGTCTAACCTTTTTGTGCATCTTCGACCATTTGCAGTGAGGGGTTAAATTAAAAAAACCTCTAAACCAAAATGTTTCCTGCTTGGGTAGAAAATATAAAACTATGTATGTACTTCTTTTTAGACCTAAGGCTTCTTAGAGGAAATGCTGTATCCAAGGGCTGTTTCGTGAGCTGGGAGTGCTGTACTAAACCTCTGGGGCAAATGTTTGCATTGAATTGTTGAAAGAGTCTGAGATTGGCAACGCCACCCTGCCCTTGGCTAATGAGCCTTCCCCGAGAGAATATCAAGTGCAATTACCTTTCAGGGAATAACAACATACCAAAGAACCGTGGACCCTGCAGAGAAAAACGAAACACACATTCGTAGGTAGAAACCGCTATGAATCAGCATTAATTATCCAATAGAGGGAACGGGGTTGCAATAAGTCTCAGTTCCTGACTCACACCATAGATCACAGCAAATGCGAGCTACTTATAGAAAAAACATTTGCAAAGTTCAGCTTGCCCTAAGCCCCCCTCCCACCGTATGCTTCTGCGCTCGCCTTGTGCTTGGGGGCTGCGCTTCTAGGACCCGACCTCCAGTTTGGAGGCGGCTGGGAGAGGCGACAAGGGAGCTAGTGGCCGTGAGGGGCCTGTGAACGGCAGTGGGACAGTCAGTCTAATGAAAAGATTGATTCAAGGTTTCCCCTGTGCCGACGTGGCCGAGGACACGAAGCTTCCCTCAGCAGCCCTTGAGGAGGTCGGGCGGGCGGCCGGGGAAAACCTCGTCCCCCCCACGGCTCCTTGTCCCGGCAAATGCAAAAAGAGGGG
>NW_009711268.1:0-207 GCF_000703405.1 Apaloderma vittatum | reverse complement strand
GTGGTTACCCCCCCGCCTGCTCCATCCCAAAGGGCACCTCCGGGTGCTTGTAGCTCAGTAGGACGTCCGTAATACACGTCGACGGGTAACAGGAGGTGTTCAGATGCTGGTTGCCATCCCCTAGGCTGGGATGCTCTTGACCTTCCAAGCTCTCCTCGCATTCTGCAAGGTCGAAGAACAGCATTGCAGTTTGCACGGGGAGCGCTG
>NW_009711267.1:1355-14750 GCF_000703405.1 Apaloderma vittatum | reverse complement strand
GGCGCTCTGGCCTCGAGTGGCGTTCGTGCTACGCTGTTTTACTTTGTAATCTTGTGAAATATATGTGTGGATGTATATATATATTATTCCTTAATGTAGTTGGCTTTTTCATAATATGTTACTTTCGCAGCAGTGGCTTCCAAGTTTTATACTCGTTGTTTCCGAGCTGTGTGGCGGTGCACCGGGGAGAACGCATGGGATGTCTGTCTCGGTTTGTAACGGAATGCGAGTCTGCATACGTGGGATTAAAAAAAAAACAACTGAAAAAGTGGATACTCCTAGCTAGCTTACCAGAATCCACGTACTCACTGACGCAGGTTGATGCAGAAAGTTTCTTAGTAAAGTGCTCTCATATTCTCTGGTTTTATCTTGTACCTCTTTATGGTGTGCTCCTACACGTGTGATAGCAGAGGAGGCTCTGGGGAAATAAAGCGGTGCTGACTTCAGTGCCACCTGCGTAGGATGGGAGGCAACCCTCACCGGTATTTCCCCTCTGTTGTGGCTCCAGTCAGCGTTCAAGGAGCTGATTTGCCATATCTTTGCTCCAAAGTTTTCCCAACTTTTGCTTAAGCTACTTAGGGTGGAATTGAGATTATTGTATTTTTAAAAAATTATGTCCTGTGGTCCTGTCTGGGCCTTGCTTACCTGATTTTTTTTTTCTTTTTTTTTGATGCTCTATAACCAAAATTCTATTCTAGCACCCATCTTCTCTGCTCATTCTAACTGTGGTTTCTGTGAATCCTCTGCGACACACGTAGAATCGTTTTGTTGGTCTCTGCAGGCTGACTTCACCGATTCTCCCACCAAGCGCAGAATTTGTATTGTCTCACTAAAGTCCGAAGCAAATTTGTGAAGAGATTGCAGGCATAGATTGTGATCCTTCATGTGTGAACTTCCATTTCCAGCAGGGCATATCGCTTTGTTACTGCACAGTACGAAACCTGCTCAGCACCAGGGAGGGGCAGAGCAGGGAGTAGCTCTTGAGTAATTTCACTAGGACATGCTGGAGACCTGATATGCTCAAACAGGAATGGGGGAGATGGGTTAACAGATTTTTTTACAAGATAATGATGAGGAGTGTCTCATATGTTGGTAGTGTATGTTCAGTTGCCTGCCTTGTCTTGAAATAAAGGGCAGTAATATGACATCTCAGAATACAGTAAATGCATGATGGGTTTTGTAGCTTCAGAAATTCTGGGCAAAGTGCAGCATTTCCTCAGAAGGAAAGCAGCAGTGCCAACTTGTTAAAACATGCAGCAGCATGTTGGCGGGACTGGGTTGTGAGCATATCTGCATCATTTGGAAACAGTTTTAAGACAGTATTTCCTGAGCACGCTGCTTCTCTCGGCATCCGGCTGCATGATATGTCAGCGACTCCAGGCAGAGCAGAAATCGTGTCATGGACAGAAAGGATTCTGAGGGATGGAGCTAGAATTTGGTAGTTCATTTGCTTTGTGAGGCATTTTTATAGAGGAAAAAAGTGCTGATTATATTATGGCCATAAAATTCTACAGCTGTAAACACATGAAATGCACTTTATTTTTCCTTGAGCACTTGGTACGGGTACATGCCCACATTGGCTGCGTACACGAGCCCAGAGCAGTTTGACATCCTCCTGCAGTTTATGCAGGCTATTAGATATTTCCTGTTAAGGCAGGCACTTCCATGTGTTGTCAGATCTGTTTAGCAAGCTTACTTCAGGACTGACTCTGGGTTTTTTAATTTAAAATTATATCCAATACCAATAAGAATTTAATGGAGAAAAAAATGGTAATTAGATGGTGAATGTGCTGGCTGTGGGTGGAATGTAAGCAGCAGTGTGCAGGACAATTTTAATAGTTTTCTTGAAGCAAGAGTGACAATCCAGTTGTCTAGCATGTGTTTCTTTAAAACATATTTCTTACTAATTAAAGCCTTATTACTTTATTATTCTAGCCAGTTGGTTTGAGCAATATTGCTTGTGTCTTTTAATCACAACCATTTATTCTCACAACAGAGGGAGTATATGAAGGAGGAGGTGGAGGAGTGTTCTGAAGATGAGGCGACTGAATCGGAAGAAAACATTGAATTTGATGAAAGAACTGGATGCCTTTCCAAAGGTTCCTGAAAGCTATGTGGAGACTTCAGCGAGCGGAGGCACAGGTAGGCCTTACTGAAATGCTGACATGATTCTTGTTGGCTATTAGCTTGATCTAGTGTGCTCTGGGAATAGAAACCTAGATAGAAGACAGACATCTCTTCATTCAAAACTAGCCAAAATTGTTTTCTTGATTTCTTTAGTGGACTGACAGAGCTCATCTCCTTCAAGTAGAGACATAATATCCAAATAAATGCATTCATCATTGATCTGAAGTGAGTTTTTTGTGTAAAGCTGGTGAGACTCAAACCATTGTAAAGGTTCGCTGTAAAAACTTCTAACCATTTACAACTGGAAGTGCACTGTGACAAGGCCGTAATAAAACTTCCTCATTTATTGCCCCACTAAGCACTTTTCTCTGTGTCAGCTTGAGCTGAAGTTTGTGTGAGATTCAACTCTCTACTTTCATAAAAGAGGGAAAACATTCTCCAGAGGTGTCTGAGCTGGCTAAGTTAAGCGTGAGGATGAAGAGCAGCTTTTTTAAGCCTTTTGTCTTGAAGGTGTAGTAAGAGTAAGGAAAGCCATTTGAAGAACTAAACACTTTACTCCAGGGCATGTGCTTGTACTGTCCCTGTTAGTCGCTTGAACTTCTCTCAAGAAGCTGTAGCTGTAAGAAATACCTTTTCTGATGTATCTGAGCAGAAAATTGTGCCTTTGAGTTGGGTGAGTTTGAGGTAGCCCCATCAGGAATTAGACTGTTGGAATTGTTTGCTGTTCCATAGGAAACTGCTAGCACTTAGTCTGAAATGGAGGACAAAAATCTCTCTGAGGTGTGATTATGTCTGGAACTCTGTTGAATAAAATATTCAAGAAACAATTGCAATCTACAGATAAGCCTTTGAAGTCACTATGCCACTTGTAGTGTAGAAGTAAATATCACAAGGATATCTAGTGCTTTACTGTGTTTCCTGAATGGCATTGTTAATAATTAAAGGATTATTGTATATAAAGTAATCTTTAAGAGCTGATTAAATAATTTGTTGCTAATGTTAGTCCTGGTTCCTGAGAAAGCAAATTGTATTTATATTGTAAATTGCAGGAAAACAGTAAATGAATCTTTCATGAGAGCTTCACTTTGGTGAAGTGTGCTTTAAGGAGTTCTCAACACTAGAAGTTACTTTAGCATTCTTTGGTTTATCTCAGTAACCTTATAAATGACAATATCCTTGTTCTATGCCGTTATAAAATTTGGATATAGTGTTCCTGTTTCTTTCATGACTAAAGTGCCAGGCTTAGTTTCTGGTATGACAGGGATGCAAAACACACCAAGACTCTATTCTCAGACTGTCATTGCCTTCAAAACCACTGCGAAAGAAGTACCGGTCTCTCAAGCAGGCTGAGTCTCCGGCTCTGGGGCTGGGAGAGCCTTCAGAAGAGAGGTTCTGTCTCTGGAAGTTCTACCAGACTTAATTTTCCTGTTCAGATCCACAAATAACCTTTGCTCAGAATCACCCGGGAAGCAGCTGTTTCCTTGTGGCTTTGGATGAGTGGTATGGCCCCAGTGTTCCTGGGGCATAGCTGGGCTGAGTCTGTCCTACTGGGCTCCAAAAGGAGATTGATGGCCAGAATAGTTCACTGATTGGTGCCTCTGCTTTCATCGTGTACATCATCATGAAGGTTTTTCATAGGTGTGACTGTTGCGTAGCTTCAGCTGAAAGCTAGAACTTGAAGTGCTGCTGCTGAGTGCAGCGGTCAGTGCTGCAGCCGGTTGTTTCTCTTCTGATCCTGTTGGACGGTGCCCGTGTGCCCCGGCCGCCACCTCCGCGCTGTACACCACTGTGTGGTGACTTGAAGCCTGTTGGCAATGGGGCTTGTTTTTTCTCAAACTGCCCTTCACAGACTCTGTAGAAATACTCCACAGAATGCAGAAGGAAGGCATCTACTGTCAATAAGCTGTGCAGGTCACTGCTCTGCTCCATAACTGAAGTTCTTTTCAACATAACAAAAGCCCCCATTTAATAAAAGGAGCAGAGTAGGTGCTTCTGGGCATCTGTTGGTACGTTTCTGACTACGTGTGGTAGGATAATCTTCCCTTTGCGTTGTGCAGCTTTGCAAGTGTTATGAATAGGCTGCATTGGAGATAAGTGAGGCACATAAACTGTTAAAATATACCAATTAATTTTTGTCATGAAAATAATTTCAAGTCAGTTTTTTGCTTGTTTAGCTGTTGGCAGAAAAGGTACCTGTGTGTTGCTTATAGCCAGGAGAGTGTTTGTCATATTGGGGTGGGAGTTCTGACTGTGCAACTAGACACAAGTAATGTAATCAGGGCACCTTTTTCTAAGTGGTCAGTGCATGTAATGTGTATAATTTCTCTTGTCTGTTAGCTTCTCGACTCTAAAACCAATTACAAAAGATTTGTTATGAAAACTTAGGTTGCAGACAAGTGGAGGCTTGAAGGGACTTCGGGGTGCACCTGCTCTTGAATTTAGGGTTGAGTTTGCCTGGCAGTGATTTGTGGTCCTTTTGTTTTATGTGAGGAAGAGGATCTAACCTGTTCTTAACTCTTCCATTCAGAGATTTCACAACCTTCCCATCATTCTAGTATTTGTACTTAAGGTAAAAAGTTCTTTCTTGATGCAAAGGTAGGACTTGTTCTTTTCCCATTTGATGTAAAAGCAAATACTGTAGATCTGGAAACATTTTTCTAAAAGCAGCTTATGAATTTATAAATCAAAGATACTGCTATTGTACTGGTAATGCTTACATTTTGGAATGTGAGAATTTTGTTGTGCTTATGTTTCTAAATATTTCTCACATTCTAAACTTTTTTTTTCCTTTCTTTTGACCACTCAGTTTCTCTGATAGCATTTACAACAATAGCTTTCCTGACTGTAATGGAATTCATGGTATATCGGGACACATGGATGAAATATGAATATGAAGTAGACAAGGATTTTACTAGGTAACTTTTATTCATTGTAATTCCTTTTAAAATTTAAGCTGTCTGCTTTGCAGGCCAGAATAGATTAAAAATATTTGTGTGACTTGTGTGAAATTTGTGATTGATACAAAAAACCGAAATACTAAAAGGACCTGAGTTTTCTTCTGTGGATTGATTTGTTTGGTTTTTTTTTTCCTTCTCTGGAGTATATAAAGAAGAGAAATTGAGATTTCTGCAATGAAAGTCAAAATGGTGTAGTTTTATGGGTGGCATCCCCTGAGGAATGACTTGCTAATAATTCAGGGGACTTTGTAATATCTAACTCCTCATCAACTATGTAAACCCACCATGTTTGCATGATGCTTACTCTAGTTTGTTTGATTTGTGTATTCCTGTTTTACTTTGTGCTGCTGGAGGTGAACCTTAAGCACTCCGAACTTTGACCGCCTTTCCTAGAGGTTGCTACTGACCTTGTCTCAAGTTATGGGCTCCAAGATCAGCTGAAGAGTTTTGCTCTTGGTTTCATGAGCTCGTATGGAGCGTATTTGCCGTTCTTCCTGAGTTTGTCAGTCTGTGTGAAGTTAATGGAGATTTTGTGCACTGAACACCCTTAAATATCATGTGCCTGAAACTGAAATAACGTTAATAGCTCTTTGACTAGTTGCTGTGGCAACAAGCTAAAGTTATATGTATTTATTGGTTGTCTTGTACATCAGAAATGCCAAAGGTTTCTCTAATGAGGAGATAAAAATACGAGAAATTGAAGGGAGGTGCATAAAAACCCTCAAGTTAAAGTAAATCCGTTCAGACAGACAGGAATTTCATATTTGGGTCTTCGCTAAAGTAGGCTATTTCCCTAGTGTAGCTATCATGTGGGAAGGATAATCTAGCGGTTAAGAGATTATTAAGGGACTTGGGAGATGTCCTACTGCAGATTTTCGGGTTTGACTGTGGGCTCATCACTCAGCCTGTGGTTCTGTGACAGTTTAAACCAACAGAGATTGGTATCACTTCAGCTGCTTTTTTCCTGTCTGCTGACCATGTCTGGTCCCAAGCTGAGACAATGTTGAGTCCCTTGCTTTTGTGATTTGTTTGTGGGGAGCCACGTTCCCAAAAGAAGCTCCCTGGAAGTGAAAGGACTATAGTGAGGGGATATATTCATTATAGTTTAAATGGCTTTTGTGAAAGTAACATGAAAACCAAGAGGAAATGCCCAGAATATTGGAGAATGCCACACAATCACGCTTCTGGTGTGATGGATTTTTGGGAGTGTTGATTTTTTTTTTTTTTCCTTTTTGCTGTCATGAGAACTATGTTTTGCCTCCCCTCATTATGGAAACATTCAGGATAAAGATGCTGAAATACAAGGCATTTTGCTATTATAATATTGGAGCGTTTTTGAGAAAAGAGCTTTTTCCAGAAGCAGTGCTGGCAAAACCAGCAATCTTTATGACATGGCAGCGTTTTCTGGCAATTGGTTTTAGCAACTTCTCAGCCCAATCCTGAATGTCACTGCCCTGAGGAACTCTGGTTGGTGTTGGAAATACAGTGGCCTGCCATAAGGGCAAAACAGGAGGAAGGTGCTCACATGATTACTTGTTTTAGATTTGTAACTCCCACTTTCTCGTGATCCACTGCATTCTGTGGAATTCATCGCACTGTTATAGTTGTGTGGAAAAAAAATGTATAAAGCGTCAAAAACTGCATATTAGTAAGAGTCTGACAAACTCTTGGGCCAGTAATATTTAAAAAAAAAAAGCGAGAGCTTTGTAGTAAAAATCAACAGGGTAATCCGATGTTTTTAAGTTATGAGTGGTCATCAGTGCTTTAAAAGTCTTATCTTGGTTCACCCAAGTTTTAGTCAGCGTAAGTTTATTGGTGTAAGTTCTCTGACTATGTTTATGCAAGTCATCTGAGAAAGTATCTCTTGATACTTGTACTTAATGTTACTTATTAACTTTTTGCCTTTTTTTTTTTTTTCTTTCCAGTAAGTTAAGAATCAATATTGATATTACAGTTGCCATGAGGTGTCAATGTAAGTATTCTATCAGTGGAATTTTTGAAACACTTTAACAGCTTTTCAGCTTTTCAGAGTATGTGCTTGCAATATGGTTGGGTATTGTTAAAAATATTCTGAGATTTCTTCTGATCTTGATGGCATGTAGTGATCTTAATGGCATACGAGTCACTGGAAGAGTTGGTAGGAGATCTGAAGAAAAGTATTTATGCCATCTCCTCTCACAGAACTTTGCTTTGTTTCTCAGTGAAAAAAAAAAAAGGACCTCTTGTTCTAGTCTCTCTTTAATTGGAGTGTTCTAAAAGCTTATTGGGGTACACAACTCAGCAGCAGGAGTTCAGCAGAACTTTTATTTTTTTATGAACTTGGCAAATATTAACCTGGTATATTGTTTGACAATATGGAACCATCAGATAATTTCATCTTCCTGATGAACCATTTAAAGGCAGTGTTTATTATTCTTTTGATAACATTTAGGTAATGAACCATTATTTGTATGGACTGGTTGTGGTTGTCCTCACTCAGATGGAGAGAGAATAGTATTTCTACCAGGAATGCAAGCAAATCTTCAAAACTCACTTTTTTTGACTAGGCTAAACCTTGCATTAATGGTATGGTACATCAGTACTGTGCAATTGGTGTTTGTCTTGCAACTATTAATCCACAAGTGATCCATTCTTTCTCTTAAAATTATTTTTTTAAAATTATTTTCCAGTTAGCCTTAAAAATTTTGGAAATACTGACTTTTAAAAAATTTTTGTTTTAATTTGATGAATAACACTTTTCTGGAAGTGTTTAAGAGACAACTAGATGTTGCATTGGGGGACATAGTTTAGTAGGTTGATAGGGCTGGGACAAAGGCTGGACTCGATCTTCAAGGCCTCTTCCAGCTTAAACTATTCTATTCTATGATTTTATCCTCTGTTGTGACTAGTCTTTGTTTGGATTCAGTGCCTAGGAAACAGGAAGAAAGTATTTATGCCTAGCAGATCTTAGAAAGATTGGGTATGTGGTTCATACAACGTCTCTGAAGGTGTTACATCAGTGAAAAAATACTGCAAATCCAAGAAGTTTATTTTTGGTCACTGTGCATGAGTTGATGATACTCTGTTATGACAGGTTGAAAAATAGGGTTCTGTGCTTTCTACTTAGCTCCCAGAAATCTACTTCTTGCCAGATTTCTTTCTGTTTTGCTTTGGACTTTGTTCACAGTGAACGGTAATTTATTCTGAAAGTTTACTGCTGTACTGTGAATCTTCATTTCAACTACAACTTTTTGTTTGTTTGTTTATGATCATCTGTATGACTTAGTATTTTTTTCCCCTGTTCTAAATAGATGTGGGGGCTGATGTTCTGGATTTAGCAGAAACCATGGTTGCCTCTGCAGATGGGCTAATCTACGAACCAGTAAGTTGATTCTTACCTTTTATTTAAAAAGGAAATTGCTTTTTACTTGATGCAGAGCACTGCTAGGTTGCTTTGCTTGCTTTTATTTTTTATCCCCCCACAACTGGGCCTCAGAGAACCTCCCCAAGTATTGTTTGATCCTTGAGTGATGTCTGCAGTGCTCATCCCACAAATCTGCTCAGGGCAAAGGCTGACATTGGGATTTCTGCATATTCACTCCCTGCAAATACAACTCTCTTGAATACAG
This sequence comes from Apaloderma vittatum, assembly GCF_000703405.1. NCBI lineage: Eukaryota > Metazoa > Chordata > Aves > Trogoniformes > Trogonidae > Apaloderma > Apaloderma vittatum. Next base: position 6,058 of record NW_009711267.1, on the reverse strand, counting down.
CAGACTTCCTCATCGGTGCTTCTTAACAAGCCAGTGATTCCTACAGCTAGTTATCTTTAGATGTGTGAATTCTGGGGATAAAAGCTCACAATATTTGATACAGAAGGAAAACTATCAGAGTTCTCATAAAGAGAGAATTGACGTTACTGGTTTTTAACTAGAGAAGTACTGTGGTTCTAAAAAGGGGTGGAAAGTCTTAATATGGAATGCCATTAAAGGTCATAAATTGGGTCAGTATCCTTTTAATTTCTGTGTTGTGAACCGAAGGCTCTGGAACTGTGTAAGCCTATGCTCTTAAAGTGATTTTGCTTGCTTAATACAATAAACTTTGAGGTGTGAAAGTAATTCATCATTTATAGAAAACCTATTAGAGAGCGTAACCTCCTGCTATAATTATTACATTCCCTAATAACTGAATTATACTCCAAGTTATTAGAGTTTTGTCCAAATTCCTCCTCGTACGTGTGAGTAGGAGGAGATAGCTGAATGGAAGGATGCGCTCGGCAAGGGGAAGGAGCTTGTTTTAGATTGTTCTTCTTGGAACGTTTATTCTCTGGACAATCATCTCTGTGGTGCCGTAGCTGCTGCATGCTAGCAGCTTAAAATTTTATAAGTAGGAAACTTTCTGTACTAGGTCTCTTTTGCTGTAGCTCTGGGTAGGTTTGAGCATTAAATGCAGTTGAGTTTACTGTCTGGAGTACCTATGTGTTATTTAAATTTGAATGTGGTGCACCGATGTTACTGGTGGTGTTCTTGTGCTGACTGAAGTATAGCAGCTCTGGCAGCATGTCTTAAAGAAGTGCTCAATGTGGGATGACCCAAGAAACAATCAGTCTGCACCTGCACCCTTGTCTTTCAGAGATGCTTCTCTGCTTATTTCATTGCTCTTTGCATCAAAGCTGTATGTGTCAATTATAGTACTTAGAATTAAATTGCTGCACACTGGTTCTAGTTAGGCAAAGGCTAGAAGGGCAGAGACTCCTGATTCAGGTTATGAGAGCTTTGGGAAAAGATGCTGAAGTTAAAAATACAAGCGAGCAAATAATGGAGGAGTAGGTGGAAGGGACAGAAATGTCCATCCTCGAACACTTGGTGTATTATTTAAAGTGCAAAGTCCTGTCGTAAACTCCAGTATGTGGTACCAAGTGTGAAGTTGATGGTAACACCCGACCCCTTCCTACGCCCTAATTCTCTTCCAGGTTTCATGGATAGGACTTCAGTGCTTCCTGCGTGTTTTTAGTAAATGTGTTATTTTTGTTTCAGGTAGTGTTTGATCTCAGCCCACAGCAAAGAGAATGGCAAAGGTAAGGCACAGAGATGCGTGCCTGTGATTTGTGTTACTTGTGTTGGGAATGATTTTGAGGTACACCAGAGTTGCATGACACAGCTATGTCTTGGGTCTAACAGCTCCTGCTTTTAATTTAAGAGTGCAAACCTGTGAAAAGATACTAATTTACTTTGCTTTGCTCATGACTTGAGATCTCCTTTATGGAAAAAATTGGCTTTGGATTTACTTGTGGAATTGAGTCACGGCAGGATGTATGGACTCGCTGAAATATGCTTCCAAATGAGTGCTTGTTAGCACAGGTTTTAATTAGGGGTTCAGATGCGTAACACAGATAGCTTGATACCTAAATGTCAAAGCTGAACCATAGTAACGAGTTGGCACATTCTCACGCAAGCAGATGATTTTGTGTCTTTCATATAACTGAATTGACACGCTGTTTATCGTTTATGTTGGAGTAGCTCGGTTAAGTGTGTGATGGCTGTACTGATAGTCTTGTAATAGAACCTGAAGCATATGTGGGAGTCTGCCTAGTCTCAGTATTTTGGTAACACGCTACTGCGAACACCAGAGCTTTAAGCTGTCTATAAAACCTCATTCTTAAAGTTTAACGTAACACTTGAATACTGATGTGAACCTTGTTAACGTCTCAGTTTATCATCTGCAACTGATGATTAATTGTCAAGTTTGGGTTTTTTTTACTGTTCCATGCTTTCAAACATGTCTCTCTAATCTTTAGGGTGCTGCAGCTAATTCAGAGCAGGCTGCAGGAAGAGCACTCTCTTCAAGATGTGATATTCAAAAGTGCTTTTAAAAGTGCTTCTACAGCACTGCCACCACGGTAAGAAAAATTGGGATGTTGTGTCATCATTCCCCTCTTTCTCCGCCCTATTTAATTAGACTGCACGTTTTATTGTGGTTGTGACTGTAGGTTTATTTCAGTTTTTCTTCCAGAAGATAAGGTTGTAAGAAAAAATTACCTCACTGCTTTTTATTGCATTTTAAAATAGTGTACTTGATACTTGCTCTGGAGAGCTGTTATTTTATGAAAACCTCTGGGGTTTCCAGCCTGGAGAAGGTTTCCAGATTTTTTGTGTGTACATATGGGTATATGGTACAGACACACACATAAATACATACACACACCTTTTTTTTAGTCTGTTATATCCAGTGCTTCCTTCTTAATGTGTATTAGTAATGCTAAAGCAATACTAAAGGAGTCTTTTTTTTTTAACAGAAATACTATCTTTCTGTTCAGCAACATTAAAAAAAAGTCCTGCTATTAGCTGTGACTTAATAGTTTTGAAAGAATCACCCTTTAAATAAAAACATGTTCTGTTAGTAAATGCCTTTGTCAAAGATAGCACTGCTAAAGCTGTATGGAGAAAACTTTGTGTTTACACTTTATTCCAGCTCCCCACTAATGCACAGAAAGCTTGGTCTGACTGAATCTAAATGCTATGTGATTTTATTTTTTTTTTCCAGGGGAAAATGCTTTCTACATGAAAGCTGAAATTGTTTTCCCCTTTCAAACAAACAAAATACCCCCCACAAGTAAGCTGTAAATAAAACAAACACCACAAATGCTGTGTGTACTTTCTATGTTGCAGTCTCCCTGTTTGAGGACTAAATAAATCCTTTCTTCCTAAGGCGAGGCTGAAGAGGGTTCAGATTTTTTTTTTCTCATTTAGTTGATGTCTTCAGATTCATTAAGGCCTTCCATGCCCCTGTGATACTTGTTACTGCAGTGTTTGAGATGGTATTTATGAGATGTGTTTAAAAATTGGGTTTGGGGTTATTTTTTTCCCTTTAAGGATCAGATTTCAAAATATATTCTTGAGTTGTAGACATCCCAACAAGTGTGGGAAGAGGAAGGTTTCATAAGAAATAAATGTTGAAGGTTGTTCTTGCTGCATTGTTGTTAATTTTGTTCTGTTTATTGTAGAACTAATTTTTTTCCAATAAAGCATTTTTGGTAAAAGTAATTGGAAAAAAGATACATTCACAGTCTTATTCTGTTCCCAGGTTCAGGTATCGTAAGTTAGCTTTGTAGGACAGATCTCTGAATAAAAGTATGAATGAAAGCTTAATGGATCAGACTGACCTTTATTAGTTTCCCTCCATTCCACCATCACTGCTGTAATTTGAGAAGAATATGATAAGGAGAGGTAGATGATAATGCTGTATCTTTATGCTAGAAAAAAGAAATCTAATTGTACTGCTGTTATTTGTTAGACAGTGAATATTATCAAGTAATATTTTCTTTTTTAAATTTTATTTGTTTGTTTAAACAGGGAAGATAACTCATTACAGTCTCCAGATGCATGCAGAATTCATGGTCATCTCTATGTCAATAAAGTGGCAGGGAATTTTCACATAACTGTGGGCAAGTATGTTCTGTTCAGTTCCTGAAAAATAAGTGAAAGGAATTGACTTCTGCATTATATACAGTGCATGCATGTGTGTGTGTGTATGCTGGTACACTTTTGAGTTAATGACTGGTTTTTATTAACCTTCTTGTACACGTGCTTGATGTTATTTTCCTTGTAGTATCTTTTCTTGCACAGTTACAACCAAATTTCTTCCTAAGTTGCTAAACCAATGCAGTGCAGTGCTGCCTGCAGTGTAATGGTCATGAATTCCAGTATTAAGGGATGAAAACTCTTGAAAATATTGCACTGCTTGCTCTTGCCTCTGTTCTTTGGGCCTGTTGAGACTTCTCCAGTCTGTTAGTCCCCTGTTCGCTAACATGGATGAAGCGTAGATCTGTGCCATTTCAGTGCCAAGATAACATCGTTATAAAAGTGTTGCCAGGGAGCTATATTCCACTTCCTCTTCATTTGCAGAGTGACTTTCTGACATGCTTTGGCAGTGGTCTTATACACTACATACAGACTTAGAATCACAGAATCATATAATAGTTTTGGCTGGAAGACACCTTCAAGATTGAGCCCAACCTTTTCCTAGCCCTGTGAACACCACTAAACCATGTCCTTGAACACAAAATCTACCTGTCTCTTAAACACCTTCAGGGACAGTGACTCAACCACATTGCTGGGCAGCCTGTTCCAATGCCTGACAACATTCTCTACAACCTCCTTTCAAGTAGTTGTAGAGAGCGCTGAGGTCTCCTGTCAATCTCCTCCAGGCTAAACAGCCCCAGATCCCTCAGCCTTTCCTCATACAACACACGCCCCAAATCCCTTACCAGCTTGGTAGCCCACCTCTGCACCCTCTCCAGCACCTCAGTGTCCCTCTTGTAGTGAGGGGCCCAGAACTAGACACAGCACCTGAGGTGAGGCCTCACCAAAGCCGAGTGCAGGGCCATGATCACCTCCCTGCTCCTGCTGACAGCACCATTCCTGATCCAGGCCAGGATGCCGTTGGCCTTCTTGGCCACCTGGGCACACTGCTGGCT
>NW_009711267.1:0-1316 GCF_000703405.1 Apaloderma vittatum | reverse complement strand
CCCCCCCCCCAAGCCTGTAGCGCTGCTGGGGGTTGTTGTGGCCGAAGTGCAGGACCCGGCATTTGGCCTCATTGAATTTCATGATGTTGGCCTTGGCCCAGTGATCCAGCCTGTCCAGACCCCTCTGCAGAGCCTCTCTGCCCTCCAGCAGATCGACAGTTCCACCCAGCTTGGTGTCATCTGCAAACTTACTGAGGGTGCACTCTATCCTCTTGTCCAAATCATTGGTAAAAATGTTAAACAGGAGTGGCCCCAGTACTGAGCCCTGAGGGACACCACTCATGACCGGCCACCAATTGGATTTAACTCTGTTGACCACAGCTTTTTGGACTCGGCCATCCAACCACTTTTTTACCCAGCAAAGCATATGCCCATCCAAGCCAAGAGCAGTCAGTTTCTCTAGGAGGCTGCTGTGGGCAGCAGTTAACTTTTCTCCAACTCTGCCGTGCTCAAGTTGTTTTCCTGCCACCAGTGATCTTAGCTCTGTGCTCTCTAATTTATCCACATATAATTCCAGCTGCTTTCTTGGTGTAGATATTTCACAGAATTATTTCTCCAAACGTAACTTCTGTCTGGTCTCGTACGACCTCTCTGATTTGCGCTTAGATGTCCAATTTCTTAAGTTATTTTCAGAGCTGGTCATTTCAGCCTGTCATCTGTCCTGCCATCGTTTCTCTCTTCCTGTCTCCAGATCTGCAACTCTGAATAATCTTTTGCTTTCCTTTGCTTCCTTTTCCTCATCGTTACAGTTGTACTTCTGCCAAGTTGCTCTTTCTCTTTTTGTAAATTGGTTTGAAACGTTTTTTCTCACTGACTGCCCTTGTACCTTATCACATGTAGTTCTGTCTTGATCTTGCTTGCTTTCTACACCTTCTATTTGTCCAGAACTTGCATGCATTTGTTAATGATTTTCCTTAAGCTGTGGAGGGAAAGTTTCCTGCATTATTGGCTGAACTGGCTGGGCTGAAGTGTGGCTGAGAGACTGTTTTACTTCCCAGAGTTGCACTTCTTTCCCCCAGAGTGTAGTTAACTTGCTTAGTCATAGAACAAGTGTGGTAAAGTTTTCATTAGTCACTTGAGCAGTTTCGTGGCTTTTGATGTAGTAGACATTGGTGACTCTTCTAGAAGTTTAGTAACTTGATGTGTTTTCAACACTTCTAAAAAATGCAAGATGCTAACATTGTAGAAGAGGGTTTTCGTCAAGCTAATGTTCTTGTACCTTGTAATTCAGACTGTCTGTACTAGGCATTAATAAAAATGTCATAATTTTTTTTATATAGATACATATATATTTTATATATATATTATTCTAAAAC
>NW_009711266.1:52138-56489 GCF_000703405.1 Apaloderma vittatum | reverse complement strand
AACAACCATCTCCTCCTTCACAGACTGTTCTCCCCTTTGCTTTCATTTAGGATTGCCCAGGCAGAGCGCATGGTCCTGCTCCCACTTATCCCAAATCCCCGAGTTCAGCCCCTCCGTGAAAGGTCTGAAAAACAAACAACCATCTCCTCCTTCACAGACTGTTCTCCCCTTTGCTTTCATTTAGGATTGCCCAGGCAGAGCGCATGGTCCTGCTCCCACTTATCCCAAATCCCCGAGTTCAGCCCCTCCGTGAAAGGTCTGAAAAACACAAAGAGACCCTTTTTCAACGAGCATGACCCCACGGTCATTGTACTTCCAGAAAATCAAAATCCACAGGCAAACGTGACCGATTTTGCCCAGAAGAGCCGCCGGGGTGGGGAGCAAGAGCCGTGCTCTGGGCTCGCCCGGGCTGTGCTGGGTCCCGGTGGCTCTGCCGGCTGCTCCCACCGTGCGGCTCCATCCCAAGACAAGCACATCTTTGACCTTTATTTCATTTTTTTTCCTCGAGGGAAACGCACAAGGGAATGTTTAATAATGCATCATGCAGCAGCCATAGGCAAGAAATGAAGACTACCTTCTGCAGGCTGCTACTGCTGAAGGGAAGGCAGTTGACATGTAATTACCCAAGAGGAGATATCAAACCCTCCCAGCCCCACCACACGGCATTTGATCTTCTCTGACCACTGTCCCCTTACAGCTCGTTCAAAGGACGGGCTCTCCAGAAGCAAAAAACACCCTGAGTCACCCAGTCAACCGCGATGTGACAAGCAGCCCCCACTGAATCACTGCCCTCCCTTCCTGCCGCACGCTGAGGTCTCACCAAGGTTTTCTTCTCCAGCATGAGTCAAACCTATCGCTTAGCCAGCTGGCTCGGCGGCGATCAGTCAAGCTGTGGAGCAGGTTGTCAGCACTGCTTCCATCCCTGTAGAAAAATACCCCCGTGAAGATAACTCTTAGGATACTCTAAGGTCAGCAGTGACCCTGCGAAGCTGCAGTCCCTCGACAGTGGAAGAAGAGGTGCCCTCCAGTTTCTGCTGCAGTGACAGCCCCGTGTGCATCAAGGGGACTCAGGACAAGCAGACGGGGTGACCCTTACAGAGGACCTATTCTCTCTTGTTGAGCCAAGGCAGAGTGGTTTGCAGAGGGCTTAGGCTTTGCCCCAGCTTTTCCCCCTTCAAAGTTGCGCAAAGATGTGCAGGAATGTCCCCTGACTGCAGTGATGAAGGGAACGCAGCTGAAGAAACTCCGCAGGCTCCCCTAGCTCTTTAGGGCGGAAGGGCCATACACCCTGTAAACCACTGGCTCCTGCAAAATGCTGTTTATAAACATCCACAGAGTTGGAAAGGGCTGAGCAGGTGGTGGACAAGCAGAACCCAGCCACTCCCAGAGTAAAAAAAAAAATTGTTCCCATTTGCTTCAGACACAGAACGGTGTTTTTAGCACCGTTAAATAACGGTGTTATTTACCAGCCTCGTGCCCAAGCACACCCCGTGCGGCACAAGGTGTGTGCCCTGCTCACGGGCTCCCGAAGGAGGGAGGCAGCTCGAAGAAAAGCTGCAGACAGAGCACCAAGTCAGGAAATTGCAGATGTTAGGACTGAATCTGTCGGTGAATGGCTTTCATGAATTTTAAAAAGTCCAACTAAAACATAGTTAGCAAAACTATTCTTATGAGCATTATAGGAAAACTGCAGGATGTCTGAGACACCAAGCCCAGTGCCTTGGCTTCCGTCTGACTTTGCTGGAGGCTCGGCGAGAGCAGATGAAGGAAGAGTTTCAGCTCCCTTTCCCCTGCGAAAGTGCAGAAACTTGACTCCATGACTGCACGCAGTGAAAAAGAAAAATCGGATCCCTTACTCGTAGCCTGGTGCAAAGTTACGACTCTCTTGGGAGCCAAGGAAACCTTGCAAACATTGACTGTGCATGGTGGAGTTTTTAAAAGTCTGTGCCAGTTTGGAGACCACGAAGCCCTTGAACCTGCACTATTCCAGATTTCCTGGGTTCTCCAGCTATCTTTAAGCTGCTGGATGGAAACCAACTGCCCTATGCAGGATAGGAAGCTGATGTCCCATGCCAGTCCCATGTCTTTCTGGAAAGGAGACAAAGAGAGGAAGCAAACGCAAAGGCCAGAAAAGGGAAATTGCCCAAACCTCGGTGTTTTCTTGCCTCTCACCCCTCACCCCAGCTGTACCCAGGCTGAGCCCATTGGAGCTGCAGGGCTCTTCCACACACTGCGAGCAGCCAGATGTGCTGACAGCGGGCACATTGCTCATAGCACACTGCTGGGAGAGGGAAAAAGATGAGTGACAGCGCAGCCAGGGCACCCACGGAGTCCCAGGGTGCGGGGCTCGGCAGCGCAAGCTGGACTCGCTCCACGGGTCCGGCACCTGGAACAGGCTGGGCCAGACCTGCAGAGTCTCACTGAGCAGGAGCCGGCCCAGATGTGGACAGGGTGCTGGCTTTGTCCCCACAGGGCGCGGGAAAGCAGGCCGGTCCCTGTGAGATGTCAATCCCGTGTGACTGTCACATGGGGGACAAAGACAGTTGGAAATGCTTCGAGAGGCTGCACGGCAATGAGGTTGGGTCTCCGGACATGCAGAGCCTGCCTGAACCCTTTTTCTTTTTTTTTAAAGGAGCCAGCTAGGGCTCATCCTGCAAAAGTAACCTCAGAAGCTGCCCTAATTTGAGCCCCAACACCTTTAGGAGGGGCCTGGCTGGACCAGGTCCATTGCCAGCCCCGACAGCTCCTTCCTCGTGTGCTCATAAAGGGCAGGACCGGCTGTATCAGGGCCGCCGGTGCTGGAGCATCTCTGTGCCACGCTGTGCACGAGCTCCCCAGCCCCTCCGTGTGGCACCCCTGGCCGAAAGTGGCCCAGGGACACTCAGGGACACACCCAGATGCAGCCTCCATGGAAATACAGGGTCAGGTAGCCAACGCAGCAAAAACAAGATAAAGAAATATTAGCTTTGAGCAACAGCATAGGCTTCTCGCAGCCTTTGTTCCTCCGAAAGATGCCTGAGGACTTCAGAAGCCAAAAGCCACGTAACCTCACCTTCTAGATCTACCATTAGCTAGACCCTCCCAAACTGATTGCAGGGCTGCAGACTCCCACTGCCTGAAACCACCAGCACCCTTCCCTGTGGCAGAGGGGTGTGCAAACACCTCGTTAAAAAGAGACCAAGCACCAGCATTTTCAGAAACCAAATGTACATTTGGCCGGGACGGCCAGGAAGTTACCAAAAGAAAAGTCAAAGAGGAATCCCTGATCCTGCTTTGACAGGGAATGTCCTCAAGCAGGGCAGGAATTCAGGAAAGCTCTGCAGCCACACATCTGCAGGACACTCGGCCGGTTCTACGTAAGATGTAATCTCAACGGGGTACGTGATTCCAGAGGTGCCTCAGATACACCCCAGCGAAGGCACGAGGCCGCTGAACAAACCCCTCTCTGCTTCAGCAGGGCAGGACGGGGGACATGCTCTCCATCCGCGACAGAACTGGTTCTGCTGCATTTATCACACCTTGCTGGCAAACATGACACCAGCTGAGCAATATATGGTAATTGGGTGTCAGTAGGTTTTCGTGGGAAGGGGGCGGTAAGGATCCCATTAATTTTCCATTCTTAGTGGTAGCTGCCAGAGAGCTCGTCCTGCAGACGAAATTAACTCTGACAACTCACTCCCATCCCCATTAACAAACCCCCAATAAGTAGAAACCTATTCTGGCACCTAAGAGCTGTGAGCATTATCCTCCCCTGCAGCTTTCTACCTGTGCCAGACAGAATTCTGAGGCACAAACACTCGGCTCCCGCTCCCATCTGTGACGTGGGGGGCTCTGGGGGCCCCTCCGCCCACCCTGCCGAGCCCAGGCAGCTCCGCAGCGGTTCGAAGCGGTCCCACAGCAGGGCTGGCTTGGATCAATCAGGGGAGCAGCAGGGGAGGTGGGAAAGGGACACATGGAGGGACGCCGAAAGCTAACAATTACATTTTGGGGCCTGCTTGGCCCATGATGTCATGGTTTCCAGCGCCCCGCGGATTGGCTGCGGGTGAGCATCTGCTGGGAGCTGGGGCTGGTTATTTGCCTGAGGTTCAGACCTTTCCCAGCGGCTCTGAATCAGGCTGGTTGTCCTGACAACCTGGGTAGTGGCAGCTCCTGATAACCACGTAATGAGGTTGTCACAAAAAGGAGCCCCTCCATCAGAGGGGTTTCGGGATCATTAATGTTTCCGTGGGAGCGTGAGAGCAGAAGAGGTAAGGGGGGACCATCTGGCGATGCTGGAGCGCGTCAACAGCCTCCCTTGGAAAGGAGCTTCGTTAGGCAGGAACCACCTACCGACACGTAGCGACGGGAACCG
>NW_009711266.1:26072-52107 GCF_000703405.1 Apaloderma vittatum | reverse complement strand
GCTGGCTGCCAGCAGCCAGGGGGTCCCAACCGCTCAGCCATGGGATCTGGTATCCACCGACACCCAGGGAAGATGGAGCCAGGAGGACACACGAGTGCTGCTTGGGAACGACTCAAGTCCCTGGAGGATGAAGGTGCCCGGGGCTCACTTGGGCACAGGGCAGCAGCACAGCCTGGGAGAAATGACACAGTGAGGCTGGCACGTGGGGACCTTCCCATTGTGCTACCGGTCTCACATGCTTCTTAGAGCGCAAGGCTCTGTGCCTCAGTTTACCCTATTCGCAGGTAACTTTGGGAATGTTTACACCTTCCCACACCACGGGACGCACTGCAAACCCCACACAAGGCAGGGCAGGGCAGGGCAGAGCCTGGCAGAAAATGCAGCTCGTTCCAAGAGAATTCCTGCCTGACTCTGCTGTCCTGAGGATCCTTGCAGCTCCTGTGCAGGACTGACAAGGCGGGACAGAGACGTCCCCTTGTCATTACCGGAGACGGAGCCTGGGGGATCAGGCAAGGCACCAAATGCAGTGCCTTCCCCCCAGGATCTACCCATGCCCTGGCTTCTTGCCCCAGGAAACTTTTTGTCCTTCACTTTGTCCTTGTGAATCATGGGGTTCACTCTGTTCTCAACCAACCCCCAAGATACCTACTGCTGACTGGGGGTCTGCGGTCTGAAACCTTCCTGGATGGGGATCACACCACAGCGTGGAGAAGCTCCGTTACCAAACCGCTGACCCTCGGGACCAGGTCCCGGGAGAAGAATGCCCACATCCGCATCAAGGAACACATTTCTGACATTTCATTTTTTCCTGTGAAACGACGAAGTCTGAATCTTTCCTAAGAGGAGATGAAAATTACCTCCCTAGATAACTCTCTATGAATCTTACAGCAATAATTGACAGAATGTTTCTTTTATGTCAGCTTCATCTGCTTTAAAAATATCTAATGTAAACACTTGCTTAAGTCAGTATAAGGCTTTATTAATAAAGTCTTCATATTAAAAGCAGCTGCACTTTTATTTTAGTTTGTATTTTTACCTCAAATTACACTTTTTCTACTCTGATGCTTCAACTGCGGATTTAACTGGGATATAATAAAAATATTAACACATGCCAATTAAATACCAATCTACTAAAGACTGCATTTAATAGATACATTTTGTGATACACCACTGCTACACCTCATTAAAATGTTGTTCAATCTTCACGACTGTTGTAAACAATCAAGTGGGACATAATCCACCTCCAGGAACTAGCAAAACTGAATGTAGTGCTCTCCTACTGTGAGGACACGCGTCATATAAAACTCAAAGCTAAGACAGAGATATAGTTGTTTACATACAACAGAAATACTCTCGGATTAATATTAGGCACCGAGTTCACAAATCCTGCCTTTCTCAGGAACAAAGGGATGGGAATGTCTGCAAGGAGATCCCCATCCTGGAATGGGGTTTGGCAAGAGAGAGACAATATGAGCTGATACTGCTTAAACCTGCGCTCCTAATTACTACCCGAGCTGTAATTAGTGACTCTCGCCCAGCAGAGCCCGTGCAGCCCAGCAGCATCGCTCCCCCAGCTTTGGCAAAGGGGAAACTGAGGCAAAGAGCTGCTACGGCAGCTCAGTGGCAGCTGTGCTCTACCCTCCCAGTGCCAGTGCCTCCCACAGATCCCCAATGTCACTCCCAGCCTCTTCCCCCCCCCGCCCCCTTTGTAAACTGCAATTTAAATCACCTTGCAACAGGAGCAGCAGGACTAACAGCTTAAATGTATTACGCGTTGCCTTAACAGAGCTTGTAAACAGAACACATCACAGCTTCCTGCAGAAAAAGGATTCCGATTTTTTCTGGAGACCCTCGTGAAGTCTGATCCTGTCTGGTTTGCCCTTAAACGTCTCCCATCATCCTTCACGGTGAATGTTACGTTTGACCGAAAGCAAGCAAAGACAACCCACCTGCCTGCTGGGTTTTATCTGCTAAAGGTGTTGAACTCAATCTGCTCTAAAGACTGAGAAACTCGGGATTCTCCCTACGTATCCACACGGCACAGACGCGTTTGCAGTCCTTCCTGGTGCCAGAGAACAAGACTCCAAGACACGACGTGGTACCCCAGACCCAGAGTTAGAACAAACCCCAGAGTTTGGGATACGTGACCGTGTACAACCCCCTGCACCACAATGTGTCAGAGGAAGGGAGAGATTACCTCTCATCTAGGAACAGATATAGATAATTATGCTTCTGTATGCTTGAAGGGCAAAATCCGACAGCAAAACCACCACAGCAAGACGGGAGAATGCAGCAAATTTATCTGCTCCTAAAAAAAGGGTTGTCATTCAGCAGTGACTCTTCACTGGAAGAGTCGCACATCGCTGTGCCTCAGTTTTCAACCCATAGCTTGTCTAGCGCTGGGTGAGACATATAAAAACTATTCTCCAAGCTGTTTATCTAGGTTTTAATATGAAAAGCATTTGCCAACACCCTAGATTTTCACACAAGTCATTCTCCGTTTTTTACCCCAGCTACTTGTGAACTGGAACGACCCCGATTCTTGTGCCCGCTGGGAGACACCAAAACAGAGAGGCTCGGAAGGTGAAATGTCACCTTTATGCAGGCAACATGCAGGCTCAGCCACGCTGTGGCAGTGTCTGGTCTGGGGTTTTAATTTACATTCACCTCTGTGTAATCATTAAGCCTAATTACTGCAGCACTGAGGTGGAGAAAGCCTGAAGCAGCCCTGCCCGCACAACCCTCTGTGGCTGACACCCGTGCTGAGAGCACCCATGTCAGCGTAGAGACCGGCCGAGCTCCTGCCTCAATGTATGTATTTGAAAGGGGCAAACCACTGGTGGTACCTGACATTTTGGGGTTTTGTTGACGCTGAATACGGAGGCCAATATATAACGTGTGACCGTCCGGAGCACATCAGCATCCCAGGCCAAACCACTTGAAGGTAACATCCGAAGGGAAGGCATGTCTCTGACCTGATTTATGAAAATGAACTGAATAAAGCCAACAAGGCTGTTAGAAAAATGAAATAACATTAACAGCTTTTACACTAAAGCCACTCTTGAATTTTTTTAATGCCTATTCCTCAGCCACACATTTGCAATAAAAGAAAAAATCTTCCTCTCTGGCTCTTTCCCAGTCAACGTGGTTGTGCTTCAGGAACAGAAAGGGCTTAGGCAAGGATTCAGATCTCTTTTTTTGCACTCCATCCCTAGAAGATTTCACATGGGGGATGATTCTGGACTGAAGATACAGGAGACTGGAGTGCTGGTTGCTGTGAAGAGGATCACTGTCGGCAGCTGCCAGGAAAACGTGTGCCACCTCTTCTCTCCCACCCCGGTCAGAGTATTCTGGACAGAGCAGGGAAGCCTGATGCCACCAAAGTCCAGGATTTCCCTACTGCCCTGAGACAGGCTCCATGGGAGAAGGAGCCAACCTGTGGGGGGTGGGGGGCAGCAGCGCACCACAAAACACCTGGAGACTCGTATCTGGGAACAGACAATCCGAAGAGGAAAGACTCTCTTGTCTTGTTTCCAACTCCTGAACCATCACCTTCCTTTAGCATCCCAGCAGCTAGGAGCATCTGATGAAGGCATCACCCAAGAGTGAGAAAACAGTAAAGCTGCTGGGGTTGCTTCATAAGTTTATATCCACGCAAATAATTCTTGCAGCTTGGGTGTCCTCCCATGGTAAACCCCACCACACGGTCTCCACGCCGAGGCTGACTTACCTCTGGCTGGCCTACAGCACAGACAAACGCAGAATGGTTTGCCCTCCTTAGACATCCCAGACCTTCAGCTACAGTATCAATGGGAGGGTCTGAATCACTCCTCCAAAGCAGATGAGACAGCTGAGGATGCATTCAGCTTTATCAGATCCTTCCCCTGTCCCCACAAATGAAAGCAGATGCTTATTTCCACGTGGCTCCTCCTGCTCGTTCAGCTCTTGAAGATTCCCCACAACAGTTGTGAATCTGAGAATTAACCTCATACTAGATCAGTACAAACTTTGATTTTGCAGCTGCGGCCGCTCCACTCATGTCGTAGGTGAGTATGAACAGAGGTGCTACGGATGGCAAACACAGGGCACTGCCTTGTGAGCACTGAAGAACGCCAGGTCACCAACACGTGTCAACGCAAAGGTGCTATAGGCATTGGGATAACATCAGCCCAGAGGGCCTGGAGAAGAAAATGGTCTTTATTCCACGAATGAATATTCATTGCCTGGAGAATATCCCCTGACAGTTAGATTTTACTACCATGATGGCTCGGGGCAGTGTCCTCCCAGCAGCTGGAAGACTAGAGAAATCTCTTTATCATAAGTTCGGAGTCCAGAATGCAGCAAAGCATGAGTTTTCTGGCAAAAAAATAAAAAATTTTCTTCTAGAAATTATGCTTTTCAGAATACAAAACAACACAGGTTTGACAAGTCTTGTCTGAATCATAGAAGAATTTTGAATCCCAACATTAAGGAGAGATTTGTTCATGAGTCCCTGAATGTAGGACAGTCCGCAGGGAGAGGGTGAGTCCTGTCTCGGATGGGGAGACCTTTTCCTATCACTTTTGGTGACCAACTTCTCTAAAAAAATGAAGAAAGCCTCAATTTTAGCACACACCTGCAGGATGGGAGAACACTTAACTCATAGTAAATTTAGGAAAGTTTTGTCCTCCATCCACTTTAGGCCAGATACAAATGTAAAAGAATAAATATTTCAAGAATCACGAGCATGACCTTTGGACCAGCTTCAGCTGAATGTATAAAACACAACAGTGCAGAAAGCACTATCATTTCAGCCCTCATCTCTGGCTGTGAAAGTCGGGTGTTCAGTATGGTCAGGCTTATTAATCTGGTGCTTAAAGATGTCACTTAATCAAGAGCTGGGATCAGGAAGAAATCCCCAGCTCATATTAAAATGTTAAACGCAATGGACTGAATCCAATTATTATTTTTATTGGAATTGCTAATACATGGGACGAGGCTGGAGGGTCTGATTTCCAAGATAAACACGTGACATCAATGCCACCAAAGACAGGGACCGAATGAAGCTTTTGACCTGTTCTGCGCCACTGCCGCACCAGGTCGGAGTCTCCCTCCAGCCCCGGCTGCTGCCATCAGGCACCCAAGGAGCTTCTGTAGCGTCAGGGAATCCCTGTCCCAGCATCGGTGTCTGGGTGCTCTCACACACCACAAAGACGACAAACCTGCATGGTTGCCAGACTATTCGATCAACCCTCATCTTCCATGAGATACGTCCTGCTTGGGTGCCCACAAAATCTGAAGCTCAGGGATTTATGGTAATTTTACTGGTAAACCTCTCATTTAAACAGAGAAACCATCTTGTTCTGTGAATTTCCCTCTGTGAAGAGAACTCACAGCAGGCTTTCATCTCTTCAGGTTGCAACAGGGCAACCTGTAGCCGATGTACCGAAGTAGCCTTCCTTGTCATCAGAATGTCTTTGCAGTGAGCTGTTAAGGTTCCCTGCAAATCTGAGCTGCTTCAATGCAAGGCTATGTCATAAAACTTCCTCCCAAAAAATCCTTCACCGCAAGAGAGGAAAATGACTGCGGTGTATTGACAGCCTTCAACTATCTGAAATCACTTTGTGAAGCGGCCCAACCCAGCCAAGAACAATCATCCTTAAAATAGAAATTAAACACCTTCATTTTTTCAGTAAAGGAAAAGCAACATGTTTCATTGGAGGATGCACTCCACCTCTGTGTCACTCTGACACCTTCACTAATAATCACACTTCGCTCCTGGCAGTGCCCATGGAACCCACCAGGATGGGTCGCCAGCCTCAGCATCCACGTCCCTGCTCTCGTTGCCCAGTTTACACCAGTGTAAATAAGACTGGGCTCATGCCCTCACTTTTCCCTTGCTGCCAGCGTTGCTTTACTGTGCAACTGCCAGTCCGAATGCCAATCCAGTCTGCCTCTGGCTTAATGTGGGACCCAGACTCTCACGCTTCAGCACATCCTTGCAGTGGAAACAAGATGTTTTTTTCATACATATTTTTAATCCTGTTGCTACCCTGACTTCTTCTCGTTAGCCGTCTCGCGCAGCCGTTGGTCCCGCACCAGGGACACGGGGCCAATTATCTCGCGCAGTCCAAGCGAGAGCTACTGCTCAGGGAGGTGACGGGTGCTTGCCCAGTGGGACTAACTGTGCCACGGTGAGGAGAGGAAATTCCAGAAGTTCAAAAAGGCTCAGCAAAGCAGCGCAGGAAACGCCAGATAAATTCCTCATCGCCAGAGGAAGAAAAACACCATCCTTCTGGCAAGTGCTGTCCTTGTCGCAGCTCAGCAGGCGGCACACGTCCCTGCAGAGGAGCCGTTTCTGGAGACAGCAGCTCCTCGGGGCAGAGCTCAGGGACTGACGCGGGGCTGAGCAGCTCCAGAGCACTTTACAGGACGATGTGACACACGACCACAGACTCAAAGCTGGTGAGTAGAGACCTATGTTGCCAAGCAGGACAGGCTTACCCATCACCAATCTTTCAGCTCCTATTAACTTGGATTGAAGGTCCCAAGGGATCACCTTAGCCAAGCCTGGGCACCCTAACCACACTATCTCCTTAGAGTTGACACGTGTGGGTCAAACTACAGTCGAGGCCATCAGCAAACAGCCTCATCCCGCTCTCCCTATGCATAGGGCAGATGGAGCAAGCCGCGGTTACAGTATGCAGCACAGAAGGAGGTAAAAGACACAGGCAGTATGGCTTTCGACTAAGCCAAAAGCTCTCTGTTCACTTTTCCACGCAGACATCATGAGAGAGACCCGGTCCCTGCTCATTCAAGCTTGTCATCACACAAGACATGGGCTCTACCTCCCCTAAGAGATCTGATCTGTCAGTTCAGGCTGAGGCATGTAGAGGCCAGCTTCTCCTCCTCCTCCTCCTCCTCACAAGGAGTTACGTGATCGTACAGGCTTAGGCACACTTACTGGTGTCTGCAGAGAGGGGAGAAGAGACTCACTTGCCCTTTGAAGGTCCAGTCCCTTCATCCCCTGCGTCCCCCAAGCCTTGCACCAGCAAAATGGATTTTCACACTTAATCCCACGCACAGCCCTTGTGTCCTCCCACTTGATTTTACGTGGCAGCCGCGCTCCGTCTGAAAAGGTGCTCGGTCTGGAGCAGATCGACCAGGCAGCAAGGTGAACTACAGCTGTGAACAAAACATCTGGACAACAGCTACAGCAGAAGGGACTGGCAGCACTTCGTGCTACTGCTGCCAATTACCTCCTGGTGGCACAATGAATCCCTTATCACCTTCTCTCACCAGGGCTGGGCAGGAGGAGCTTTGCAGCCTTTGCTTTTGCCTCACTAATCACTGCTCGGCTGACAAGCCCCATGGACCACGAATAAACTGCTCTTCTGGCTCAGAAATAGAGTCCACACATTGCCTTCACTCCGACTGCTGAAAATGTGCCCTCAGGTGGCCTTTGAGACCGTTTTGGTCTTCTGATGGAAGCTGAATGTCCTGGCTTTTCCCACCAGGAGTGAATGCTGGTAGACTGAAGCCCCAATTCTGGCCACTTGTTGCACCAGACATCAGCTCAACAGGTCTGTCCCAGGGAGACACCAGTCCCCTCGGAAGGAGACTAAGAAACTGTTTCATTTGCACCCAAGTGATCTGCTCAGGACCACCTGGACGAATTCAGGAGGAGAAAGGTCTCCTCTGCTTGCTATTTGGTGGTTTAGTGTCAGCAAGCAGTGGGACTGAAAGCATCTCAAGCTTCACCACTTTTGAGCTCTTTCGGTTTTGGTTCAAAAAGTCCAAGGCCAAACCAAAAGAGCTCACGTACAGTGTAGGAATCCTCCTCCTTCTATTGTCTCAAAAAAATAGGATATTAAATTGTAGTTCGAGTGAGCTGCAGCCGTGCAGGGAGCACAGCACAGGGGGACATCTGCATCTGCCCTGGCCCTGCTGTACCTCCTTTACAGGTGCTGTCCCCCAAGCAGTGACCAAGCCACAGTCACTCCACCACATGTGCTACCCAAACCTCATGTACATGAGACAAACCCATCAATCTTACCCTGCAGAAGGGAAACAGAGTGACACAGCCAGTCCCACATACACGTTAGCGTTGCAAAATTACCCACTCTACTTTGCACTCTCTATACCGACGGCTCTGCTTTGCAATTTTCCAGGCAAAAATGATTTTGGCTCTGCACAAAACTGCCTGTCCAGAAGAGCCACCACTGAACTGGCACCTCCATCCAGTGTCCTTGGACCCACAAGGCCTGGAAACGTGAGCTGCTCTGAATGGAAACTGGCTGGGGGTGGCGGATGAGGTTGGCCATCAATTCCAGGGGCACCATCAATTTTCTTTCTAACAAGCAGCAGTTGCTCCTCTCCACCTCCTGGGCTCACCAGCCCAAAGGCTATCTGCTTGCTGCACCACCGGCCACCTGTCTTGGAGCCCCCGTGAATCCTGCTTGTGAATGCTGCACTATCTTGCACTTTTTGCCCAAAAGAAGTGATTTTGAAACTCTGAGACAATGTGGTGTATTCATGAGTGCCATCTACTGGCACCTTCTCCCTTAATTAACCTTTACTAAGCTACTTCGTGGGGTGTGGAACTCTCCAGACCCAAAGCACGTAGGTACCACTGGCTCCTGTCCCCTCTCCAGCAGAGAGTCTGTGCCTTCTCCAGTATCCCAGCGTCTCCACCGCAGTAATTAAACCAGGTGGATTCATTCTATTTTTCCTGTAAGGATTGTTTTAGTAAAATGAACATGTTTTCCTGCTAGGGAAACAGTAATAGCTAAGGAAACACTTGAGAGCTCAAGAGATTCTTTGTGATGCTGCTGCTAGCTAGGTAAGAAGACATAAACGCAAAAAAATATCCATACAACATACACATATACATATACAGGCTTCTTCCTCAAAAGCCGGTCTGCCTCCCTGGAATCTCAATTTCTAAGGACTGCAGCTGCAAAGAAAACCTCAAGACTCAGATGCCCAGGTATCTTGCAGGGTGTGCTGAGAGCCAGGAAGAACGGCTCGACCATGAGTGATCTCATCCCTGACCACCGCACTTGCAACAATAGCTACCGGGGAACAAATACGGGTAATTTATCCAGTTTTCCTGAGGGAGAGAAGCAAGGGGATCCCAAACCTGCATGCTTTGCACAAAGAAATATTTCATCATAGGGACTCAAGTCATAAATATTTGCTGGACACCATTGCTTATTTGGCACCCCAAACATGTCAAGGAAACTTAGCAGAGCTCCTGCGCTACGTGAGCTCTGCACGCTGAAGGAAAGGCATCAGGGCAATAATGGAGAGCTTTATGAAAAAGGCAAAATGGCAAAATCTGAGAAGCTGGAAGCAGTGGGAATGTGCCAATCTGACAAGTAATACAAAGGCTGCTGAGAGATGAAGAGCAAAGAACTGGGGTGCAGAAGACGAAACACATCCAAAAGTGCAAGATAATCACACTCGGTTAAAGTCTCCTCTGGAAAAAGCACAGCCACTTCAACTCTGAGCCACACAGGCTTAGGATTTGTGTTCTCCTTCCATGTCTGTCCTTGACATGGAGCCAAGCTCATCCTTTCACGCTTGCAACTAATGCCCTGCAGGGCAAGCTCTTCTTACTGCCTTGTACAGACATACACATCAGCCTTCCCCAAGCTGTACCCAATGCCTCTCTCCCTTCCCTTTCCTTCTGCCCTCTCTTTGTTTGGTCACCTCCTCCTGTTTGCTTTCTCACCTTCACACATGAAACAAGCTTAGAGTTGGAGTCAGAAGCAGAGATCCTGCAAAGAGCCACCTCAAAGCAGGAGGCTTAGATCCCAAACTCTCCCAGGAATGCATCTGAGTTATGTACATCCCTGGCAATAAACCCATCATTGCCAGGTTGCTGTAGTGTCAGTTCTGGTGATCCCTCTAAAAATGTTTGATGGCACAGAGTTTAGCAAAAGAGAGAAAAATCCAGATTTAAGAGTCCAGATATTCCATCTTGCAGAGAAAGCTGAGATGAGCTCAGGGCTTCTGGTTTAGTAATGAGAAGGTTAAGACGCATCTCAATCACCTGCGCAATGAAAAACCCCGAGATTAGTCAGTGCTTGATTCTTTTTTTATTTTAAACAAAAGCATAATGAGAAGCACAACAAAGACTGGAGGCTGGAAATAAAGGGAATATTTTTAAACAAAAGCAACGTACCACTGGAATAATTTACTAAGTGAAGCTGTAGACTTTTTCTGACTTACAGTTTCTGCATCCCCACTGGATGCCTGTCTAAACAACGTGTTCTAACCTAAGCAGAAGTAGAGCTTGAAGTAGAAAACTTTGCATAAAAGTCTGCAAGATCAGACTAGCTGCTTAGAACTGCCCCAGCCTCTCGTGAGCAGGGCCATGATGGGAGAGAGCTGGAGTCAGAGAATCAGCAGCCAAAGCGCAGTAGGACACAGCAGCAATAGTTTCCCATTACCGGGGATCACAGAACCATTAATTCAGTACTTTAGAAGGTATATTAATTTTGTCTACCCAGCAGTAATGAAAATTAAGGAGACATATAGTATGAGTCATATAGACTGTACGCAGAAAACAAATAATGAAAATAAACCATTGCAACAGGCAGTTTTGGAACTCCTGTACCACATGTGTTATTAATTGTATTCCCATAGTAATATACTTCTGCAGCACCCTGTAGCCTAAAGGCTCTTGCCTTCTAAGTGTTAATTAGGGCTCACAATAAACGCTGAGAAGTGAAGGAAGCGTGTTCGTCCCTCTCCTGTGTTTGTAAAGCCCTACCAGCAAATCCCAAAGGGACTTGCGCGAGGTCACAAGTGAATCAATAGCACTGCCAGAAACAGAGCTCAGCTCCTGGCTTCCAGGTTCTCTCCACAGAGAGAGAAAGGTTGGTACCAAATCCCCAAAGAAGTGGGAATGAGTGAGAAAATCACAGTCTGCAGTCTGGCTGTGTTCACAAGTGAGTTAATTAGATGGTGGCCTAATTAAAATGCAGCCTTTGCATCTTGCCTTTCTCCCTCGATGATGTGGGCAACACGTACAGGTTGCCTCTAAGTTTAAACTGTGCCCGAGGAGACAGCCTCTCACCTTGGAGAGAGTGGAGCAGCCCTGTGCTGGGGCAAGGAACACAGTGATTTCTACGTGGCACCTCGTATGCTCGGGGAAAGCATCCCTGGACATAATTGCCTGCAACAGCAGAGCGAAATTAAGAGACAAAAGGTTCCTCTCAGTGCTCCCTGCCACAGCAAACCCAGCTTTTTGAGATGCACCTAACACTCGCTATTTCAAACGAAGTTCCCAGGTGTTTGGCACCTCTAGAAAGCAGCTCTTGCACAATTAGAATGGACATACAAGTCCCGCACGCCTTTAATGGCTGGAGGTGAAGACTGCTTCTGCTGCAAACTGCAAAACCAAGCAGCAGTCACATACCTCTGCAGGCCGGCCAAACCAGGGAAACGGAGGCATTACGTGTGTTAGGATTTATCTCCTCTCTTTCAGCCAGGAGCATGGTAGGAATGGAAGGGAAAAAAAAACCTTACAACAGGCCACAAAAAATCAAACATTAACCAAAGATTTTTACCTCCACACACAAAACTTAACGACTGGGAAAAGTCTACCATGATCAAAGAGCCTTTTTTCATCCAAGGATTGTTTTTAGAGGACAATGGTCTGGTCAGGGAGAAAGCTTGGTATTACTTAAAGTTTTAAGGGTCTGATCAGGAATTCACTAGAAAAACTCCCCTGCTGTCATCGCTCGCCTGTTCTGCACGAGCGGAGGCGTCATGAGCACAGGCAGCAAGCCGTCACCTCCGCGGAAAAGAGGTTTTCAGTGGCCAAGGGGAGGGTGCAGCTCAGGTTCTTACCAAAACCTGCATGAGGACGAACAGCTACAAAACAAAATACCGAAGTCTCCCACTACCGAAGCAGCCCACGAGTGACCAGAGGTGAAATGCTAAAACCGCCACGAGCTTGCACGCACAGAAGGACTGAGCCACAGAGCCAGAGCGTTCCGGAGGTGCCCAAGGAAACTTCGCACAGGCTGCCCGTCCAGCAGAATTCCCCACCAAGACAAACACGCCCTCTGGATCCAGACAATGCTGAAAAGCTTAAGTGTTTGGCAGATAAGAAGGGGAAAAAAAAATCTTTAAACTGAAGGTAAAATACATTGCTCTCCCCCTTAATAACTCACTGATGTTTTTTTCCCTATCTTGTCTGCCAAACATTTCAAACCGGCGTTGCATTTCCTGCTAAACCACGATGCTCACATGAGGCAACTCAAGTGAGCAGCAGCCCATGAGACGGCGTAGAGCTTTGAAAATGAGTTTTCCAAAAGCATTTGAGATAATGGAAGAGAAAAGGAGGGAGCAGAAGCAGCGATGAATGAACACAGAGAGACAGGATTTCTCTGTGCATCAGAGGCCTGAGCTTCAAAATCACGTGGAAATCCCAGCTTTCCTGGTTTTAACAGGAAATAGCCCAGGAGATAGACTAAAAGCTCTGAGGCAATTCATTTTTCGGCATGACAACGCAGTCTACAGCCAAAGCATCACATTGCAGTCATGCTGCCTGTTGCTCAACGTGAAAAAAAGATGAAAGAGCAAGAGGGAACGGATCCAGCTAGGCACGACGCAAATCTGCAGCTGCGCTGCTCTCTCTTTCTCCCAGCTCACCTAGCTGAAAGCAAGAAGTCTGTTCAAGCTGTGCCTATCACCTACACAGAGAAGAAACCGATAATGCCGAGCAGCCCGTTTCCTCCTGACAGACGGTGCTACACACGCTTGCTTAGAGCCCTCTCACGTTCAGGGGGCAGGGAGCACTGGTGGTTTACTCCAGCACAAGAGGGTCGAATGAGCCGTAACTCCAGAAAGGTCTGGTTACAAACAAAAGCCAGGAAAGTTTATGTCTTTACGAACTTTTATCAGCTCCCATTCCCTTTTCTCATCTGTCACTAAAATTAAATAACATTCGGGCTCATCACTGTGTTAACCAAGAGACGCTGCAGACTCTGAAAGTCAAACTCGGTCCAACTCATTGGATATTCGGGTCCTGGTACGCTTGATAGGAAAGCACAGCCCAAGATGGACAGAGGATTCAGCCCTTGGAAATGTGAGTGCCCAACACCTACCCAACTCAAAAGAAATACTGCAAAGGGGTTAGAGGCACAGAAGACTTATAATTTACATGATCTTACACAAGGTGGATCAGGAACCACTGTTAAATAGCGTGGAAAAACTTGATTCACAGCCCTGCGAGGGATCTGGGACAGAAAACAGCAGCAGCACAACGCAACGCCCAGCCTTCGCACGCCGTCTTTACAACAGGCAGCTGATAGCCCTGCAAAGTTGCCTGTTTGCATTTCAGCTCTGTATTATCTTCCACACTCATTTGAGTTCTGAGCTCTTGTTCATCTCTTCTTCCCAAACATCACCAGTTCTGCACAACCATGAGCTGCTTCGCTATTTCCATGCCTCGAGAAGTTAGGATAAGTGCGTTCCGAAACCCAAAGGAAAATAAAACAGTGCTGGATGCTCCTCCGATCATCAAAACCACAGGGTAGCACTGTAGCATGGATTCAGTGCTTTTTCACTACCGTGCCAGCGTTTTCGGAGAATTCCTGCTTTTCTTCTCTCTTCCTGAGGGTTCCTTACGAATCAGGCTCTCTCCCCTCCTGCTCCTCCTGTGATAAAAGTCTCGCGGCAGCTGCAGGGAAAGGCAAGCCATTTTGCTTGCATGGCTGCCTCTGCTTTTCAGGCTTATTTGTATGAGACGCTGCCACCCAGCACAATTTGCATACGTACCAAAATGCGAGTCCGACACAAAAACGAAGCAGGAAAATCATTTGTCTCTCCTCTCGGAAAAGGTTAATGGCATGGATACTTTGCAAATGTTTACTATGAAGTGTTTCCTAAGCCTCTGAGCTATAGAATTTATACATAAAAGGAGGTTCGCCCTCTTCCCCCAGTCCCACAATCCTATTTGCTTCAGATTAACACGAGTGACCTCTACTTCACTTGAGCTTCATTCATCGCCCACGGAGCAGGGTCGGGTTTTGCTGAATTATTTCCCTGCCATCATGAAGTGCTATTCAGCGGCATTGGAGGGGACAAGGCTGCAGAGGCAGGTGTTAGCTTGCTATTGGCTTTCCATCACATTAACCCTTCAACACCCAGGCAAGATTCCTCCTTTAACCTCACTCAGATCAGGGAGGAGCTGCAGAAAACCATGACATAAGTACGAGATACCTGGACTTAATACACCAGGACCCCAAAATCAGGGGTGAACCACATTCTGGTAATTCCAGGTGATCGTACGTGTCAGGGGACAAAGCAGCCCTGGCATGAAGCACATCATCTCAGCTCCTCCTGCAGCCTCCTCCCTCTCTGTCCTCAGCTGCATTAGTCACCCAACGGGTCCCACAGCTGCCATCTTCAGCGTGCATCAGAGGCTCTGGGATGGGTGCTCTCTGAAATGGCTTGATTTAAATTGACATGTGAAGCGTCACCTCCAAATTAAGCCAGGCTGAAGAAAAACCCTTCAGGACCTTTCCGTCCCTTCCGTCTTTCTTCCCCCCTCACTCAAAAAGAGGGTTTACGTGTCCCTCACCTCTCCGGCCATCCACAGCAAACAACTCCTACCTGAGAGGTGTCTTCAGTCGCAGACTACAGGGGCAGGGAGGACGTGCCCTCATTTCCCCAGCCCTCCAAGAATAACAGCCCAGACTGAAGTTCCTCCTCAAGTCAGATCTCCGTGTCAGACACAAACCCAAATTATTCTGGCACGTAAACGCAGATCTGTGCTGAAAGAATGGCCATTGGGCAATTAACAGAACGAGCATTAAATCTGTCTCGCTCCTTTGTTCTCCAGGCAGGCTGCAAGATTGACCGAACTCTTTTACTTAGGAAAACAAATATTAGGCTCGATCTTCAGCTGGCAGAAAGCCACACAGCGCCATCACTTTCTCTGTTACCCTGACTGAAATTTTGACCTACGGCTTCCAGCTGCCGCAAAGCTCTTACTTGCTACCTGCGCCTCCCATACCTTCAAATGGCAAAACGACTCCGCTGATCTTTTTTTTTTTTTTTTTGCAGACCAGAGACAGCTTCTCCCAGACCTCGTTTTTTATTTTTACACCTCGTGGTTTGGTTCTGGTTTTCCTGCCAGCTGGATATCCCTGCCAGGCTTGCCCTTCTCCCTCCTTACCCTGTCTTAGGCACGCAGTCTGGGCTGAATGGATTTAAGTAAAAAGTCAGAACTCAAAATCCTGCTCCGATATGGACCAGATTGCACCAGGTTTGGGAGCATTTGCGAGGATTTGCACACAATCAGCTAGTTTGGACGCAACCCCTGAACACTGTATTGAAATATTTTGCTCATTTTATCCAAAAATAGCATCCTGCCTAAAGAAGCAGAGGTCTAACCTTAAAATAGAGCAGACTGGTGGCAATCACTGACTTGCTCTCGCAGAGCGAGGGAAGCAGACTCTAAATATCTTCAGCACCCAGACTGTCCCAACAAATATTCCATCCTTTAGCTCCACAAAGAATTACACACCATTCCTTACTCTGCACAGGCAAGAATTTGCTTTTGCATTCAGTGAATGGTGGTTGGGGGTTTGGGGTTTTTTTAAAAAACAAAACAAACCCACGCATTTACTGAAAAAATCACATGTGACTCTTGTGATGAGCAAAACCATTTTAAACAGACCATAACCAGCCAGGGGCAACCAGCCAGAACACAGAGGGTGTTGTATGGGCCCCTTCTTCAACACACACATACTGAGGTCCAAAAAAGTGTGTTGAAGATTGGTAGGATCATCTGAAAAAGGGAGAGTCCTCTATGGGAGACCAGAGAAGACAGCTTTTTTTAGCTTAATCAAACAGAGATTGAGAGGGGTCATCACTGCAATGCAGAAATAACTCCAAGGCAAACACTAAGGAAGAAAAAGAGCTAGTCAAGATCAGTGACTAGAAATAACCAAAGAAGAATGAAAAGGCCATAAATAAATTTGGACTGGAAATTATAATGTTTCTTTTACCAGAAGAAGGAGGCAGAAGCTACTTTTCGATAGAAACAATGGGGGAAAGAAACTATTCCCCATCTTTGGGAGTTTATAAAGCAGATTCTGTGACACGGTACCTGCAGTCAGAGGGGCTGGATCAGGCGCCCTCAAGCTTCCTCGCTACACTGAGTGCTCAGCTCAAACCTAAAGAAGGAAAAATAAAATAAAATAGAGGAAAATGTCAACATTCACCACTGCTGTCAAAAATCTCTCATTAAAACTAGGCAACCAATTCAGCAAGCTCTGCAAGGAGGAATGCCCAGAGGAGAAAAACGGCATCTCGGTGAATTGAGGCTCCCTGATCCTTCGTGCCTCTGCCCCACAAACACAGACGCTTGCCCCACGCCTGCCCTCCAGGATGAACTGCCAGTCGGGATTTTTCTGTAGCACATCTACAGGGAGGTATCAGGAAACTCTCTGCAAAAGTTACTCGAATAACTTCACCAAAAAGCACTCTCCTGCAGTGAAACAAATGGTTAAGAGGAAAAGTGGTCAAGTTTTTCCGGACTCCTACTTAGTCTCTGTAACCAGATTTTGCAGAAATCAGGAAGCGAAATGTTTCCATCTCTAGTTACAACTTTTTAAAGGAGTTGTCCTCATTTTTTAACCCCAACCTCTCCATCAACATTTGCAATTTATGGCCCAGGAGACACGGACTGCAGAAAGCAGGCGAACACATAAAAGAAAGCAGAGGGTCTACTTCTAAAAATCTTTTTTAACTTTCTACAACACACAGTGCAGAGAAAGAAAGAAAGAAAGAAACTCAGCTGGCCTGAGATATCCAAAACTATTTTAAGGGTTTATTTTCTAGGCTGAGAGAGCTCTAGCACAGCATATCTTTTTTTTTTTTTTTAAAAAAAGGACACAACACCTTCACTCAGTCAATATTTTAATTAAGGATTCGGTGCACCAGGTTTGACACGGAAGGATTATATGCTGGATTAT
This sequence comes from Apaloderma vittatum, assembly GCF_000703405.1. Taxonomy (NCBI): domain Eukaryota; kingdom Metazoa; phylum Chordata; class Aves; order Trogoniformes; family Trogonidae; genus Apaloderma; species Apaloderma vittatum. The sequence continues at coordinate 35,125 of NW_009711266.1, read as the reverse complement.
ATGATGCTTTATGCAGATGCTCTCATTAAGGAAATATTGATCTCTCTGCCTGCAGATCTACTCTCCTCTAAAGCCTGGCAGCCACTGGCTGACCATTTCTCATGCCCAAAACACGAGTGGCTTTGTTCTTGTCCCACCTTCTGTACACTGCAGCAACGGGGCTCTACCTGTGACACCGCCAAAAGCCTCCAGTCTCCTGTGACATCTTAGAAACCTGTTGGGAATCACCCAGAATTTCTTAAGGTATTGAAATACGGGATGTCTTAGCACAGGGAGAATTTAATCTGAATATACCTGCCGAAACAGATGCTATCAGTGGTCATGAACAAAAGGGTTACTCGAATACAGCTGAAGAGCTCCTCGCTGCTCTCCCACCCATGTATCTTCAAAGGTCGCTGGCCAGTAATGGAACAGATCCTTTGAAGGAGTCACTGGTACCTCTAACTCATTCCTACTACTACCCTGAGGAGGAATTAAGCAGCTGATTAATTATCCCGTCCTGTCCGCCTGATGCCAGGTAAGAGCAGCGAATGGGTCTCTCGGCCGAGAGAGGTTTCAAGGAAGTATCAAAAAAGCAACCCAGCAAAATAGCAGCTACCTCAGATTTGATGCGTCTTCCAGGGGCGCAGGGGTGTGACCGCAGAATCAGCAAGTGGATCTCTTGGGCAAAAATAATGGTCAACATCTTGATCCAGTCACAGGTGAGACTGCTGAGGAGATGCTGCCTGGTGAAGAGCCTAAAGTCTGTCCAAAAGCATGATCGGCAGCCACTTTAGTTTAGTCGCAGGAGCAAACTCAATGACAAGGGATGGTACAGGAGAAACTTGTGCAAAATTACTTCCTTTTCTCTTTTCTTACAAAAAACAAGGTGCTTGTCAGCCAGAATGACTTTGATCTCAAGACTGAACTAAGCAAGAAAACAAGAAATTAAAGGAAAAATGAAGAAGGCTCTCTGGAAGACTGCAGCACGCCCATACCTTCCCTTCACACACTGCTTCAGCTCTGCCTCCCTAGCCACGAGCAGGTGACTCCTGAGAGCTGGCAAGGAAGAGCGAAGAGAACAACCTCACACAGCCCGATGTGCCTCGGGCACTTTCACAAGGCTCTACCAGATCCTCCGTTCAGCTTCACCTTTGTTAGACACATTAATAAGTGACCAAGGTTTGTTGTGCTATAGTTACGTTACACAGTCATCTATCGTGCATGTCCCAACAGCCTTCTCCCTTCGAAACTCCCAAGAGTAAGGAAACCCAGCCCACGAGGTTTAAGGATAAGTTTGAAGTTTGAGGCCATCATCATTGCTAGATTAAGTCTGCACTAGATGAGTCTATCTAGAAAAACACAGTTATCAGCCCTCCACAGGCTTGGAGAAGGTCAGGGCAGCCAGGCAGGGAAACACAAAATTCAAGAAAGACTGTCTGTGTGTTAGGTCTTAATTTAGAAGCAGCTCGGGTATTTCAGCACTTACTTAAGGTTAGACACGCAAGTCCTCTCTCTGAAGTCACAGGAGCTATCCATGGGCTCAGAAGTTCGACACGCATTAACCACGCTCCTGACTTGTGACTTCAGATCGTAACGTCTGCGAAGCGGAATCTGTTGCTTAACACCACCTCGCCCAGCCCCTTGCGTGAGGATCCTATCTGCTCCGGGATCTAAGAGCAGCTGCGTGATAATTATCTGATTTAAATGACATCAACTGAGATCAGATTAGCCTTAAATTTGGATTTTCAGGAAAAAGCAGAAGGCATCCGTAGATGCGCACTGCCTCTTCTGATGTCAGCAAAAAGTTCGCTACTGATTTAATCAAAAAAACCAGGATTTCATTGCAACATTTAATGTTCCGAGTGTCACTAAGTAAAAGTGAAACTGTCCCAGACTTCTCTGCAGTTGTTAAATACAAGAGTTATCAGTTCTAAAGTCAAAAGCAGAACTGTAAACAGTGCTACTTGCAGCGATGATGATAATTGGGAGGAAAAAGAGGATTTAACATTTCTCTGCAGCACTGGATGATCCTGGCAAATGCTAGAAATGGCCACACTATTCAGTGACAGACACAGCTGACTGTTCATAGAAGGCTTTCTCATAATGGCAATACTTTTTACCTCTTCAGCTTTATTTTACAGTATTTCTGCCTGGATTTGCTCCAGCCCTCTGGAAGCTGACCAGCCAGCCACGGCGCAGCAGAAAGCTCGAGATGCTAACCCTGAGACCCGGGAAAGTTCTTCACCGTCTGCCAAAACCTGGGGCTTCAGAGACGCCCGCAAAAGTTTCTTGGTCGCAGGACCGCTCGGCCCGGCGAGCAAGCACCCAGCCCAGGTAACGGGCAAATATTTAGCGAATCTTTTGGCACGAACGCTCCTGTTGAGGGGAATGAAGAGTCCATTTGCATTCACACGCACCGAGCGGTTTGTGCAGCTCCCCCCGCTGCTGTACATCACCCACGTAGGATCCGACCGCAGGCAGGAGAGAAAGTCACAGAAATTCGGTCAACCTGTCCAGATAGGAGTCTCAGGGGAGCACTCAATTTTGATAGTTTCCTCAACCCTCCCGAAGCTCTGTTCAGGATCGATTAATCTAGACACACAGAAACAATAATAACTTGAGAAATCTCAGTATGCAGGAGGTCATTTTTAAAGCATCGTTATGTGCATTAGAAAGCTTTAACACTCATGACACCATAATTACAATCAAGCCTCATCTGGTATTACCTAGAATTGGAAAAAGTGTAGTGGAAGGGAGTTTGGTTTAATTTCTAATCTAATTAAAATTCTATTTCGTGCCAGCAGCCAAAGCCATCTTCCATTTTAAAAGCATAACAACGCATACCTGCATTAAGGAATTAAGTCATTCCATTTAAAAGCAATTGCTACATACAAGAAACTCATGCAACCCGGACGTCCTCATGTAAAAAGATGAATTACACAGCTCTTAACGCAGAACTTGCCAATTCTGGCTCCTCACAGCCCAGTACTGACGTAAAATTAAAAAAAAATGATGAAGGTGGAACGCTCACAGCTTTGCAGGGCAGAGGCACAGCTGTATTTCACACCTCATTCTGTGCAGCATAGACTTGAAAGTAGATTTTCGGGGTGGGGCTGGGGGAGAATGCTTAAAAGCTCTTTGCACTTGCCTAGCTCAGTTGCAAAGTTATTACCTTCATTGTGAGAATTACAAGGCGAAATACTGCATCTTGAATAATTCAGCGAGTCAGACTGAAGGATGGTAGCAAAGCTTTCTCACTTGAAATCCGGCCTCCCTCTTGCCCGTACCCATCTCCTGTGACTCCACATAACATGAAGCGGCACGCAATAAAAGAACCAGCTGTTACAAGAGACGGCTGCACAAAGCCCCGCTCCCTCCCTTCTCCCCCGTGTGTCCATCAGAAAGGACTCTCCACATCCACCCTTCTTTCTGCTGACTTGGGAATGAGAAAGGGAAAGCAAAGATTATCGATTCCACTCCCAAATTCGAAAGCACAAAGCATCCCCAGGCTCCGAGTAAGGAAATCCCCGGTAAGGTCGCGGCAATAGCGTCGTCTGTCTGGCAATACTTTGTGCAGCAGAGAGAACTTTGAAGGTGCCCATTATCACAGCCAGGGGGTGAAATCAGAAAGTCTGACCGGGCTTCACAAATCCCAGTTTCTCACACGCACACCGCGATTTATGGATGTGGTACGTTAATGGCTGGGCTCAGCATCACTAAATCAGTCCCTTCTGCCACAAGTATGAAGTAAAGATGGATAAATCAGAGCTTTTCGTTTAGGGTGATTTCCATTGCAGATAAATCAACAGAGTGATTTGTTAAGGCATTGCAGGATCTTCTAATCTCTGTCTGGTTTTCCATCAATCAAAACTTCTTGAAATTACATCACTAAATCTTAGACTATGGGGCAGGGCCATAACTCAAGTCTCAGGGGCAAAACCAAGGAGGCCAATGGTGCGGAGTCATGCTTTGGTTGGGATGGGATGGGATGGGATGGGATGGGTGGTGAGGCAGCTGGGTTCAGTTCCCTGCTCTGGGACTCCTTACACAACTGAAATAGCCCCGTCCCCTCTCCCCTCCTCTCCTCAGCTCCTAGTAAGGGAATCAAACCCCATTCCACCTGTGATGTGTTGGTATGATTTTGGACCATGAATCAGAGGGGCTGCAGGAAGCCAGCACACAGGCACACACCACAGCTACTTCTCCAACATCTGTACTGGGACGTTTCCGTAGCTCCAGAACAGGGCCCTGAAGGGCAGCGAGGCCCCAGGAGCAACTTTCCTGCATCTCAGCAAGGACAATTTGTGGTTCTGGCTCTGGGTCTGTCTATTGCCCGTGTTGTTCCAGCGACTGCCTCCTCAACTGTGAAGGGAAAATTAGGAAACTGGCCTCATTTATAGAGCACTTCAAGATGGGCTGATAACAAGTGAGTTACCACTGTGAGAAGAGTGATTTGTTCTTCAGGCACAACTTCTGATCTCAGGGATTGCTCAGTATTTCAACACATCCAGATAGCTTAAGACTCAGAACTAAAGCACATACGCTGCTCTATTACATCTCACAGATGTTACAAATTTTCTGCTTCCTCTTCCCAGAAACCAACGAGTTTGGTTCCTGCTGCAAAGCTGATAACTTCTCCATCACAAAAGCATTCCAAGCTAGTCAGAATCCAAAATACGTGCCAGGTGCTCCTCTCTGTGTTTCCTTTCTCAACAGTTAGGCCTTGGCAGCTACTGCTTTTCACGTCAAAAACCACCGTCTTGTTTGACTAACCTCCTGCTTCAGCTTCCGCGTCGTAGTGTGGCGCTGAGGAAGCAACCCTGGAGTAATCTGCAGTTCAGCAGAGGCGAAGTTGATGAGCACTGCACATGAATCACTGTCTGACCTCTGCATCCACTTATTTCAGCAGCAAGACCCAGCTGAATTGATCTAAAGGAGATACTTTCCGAAACGCCGTCACACTGATGTCAATAGTTCTCGCCTAGACTAGCATGATCCTTGATTTATCCTTGCAGGTATATCAAAGCAAAAGAAATGCAAGAGCCTTATGCCCAAAGTCTCAGCTTCTGTAGTCTGGAACAATTCCCTTCAATCACATAATTATTTAAACAGTTTGGCAATCTAGCTGGGTCTTGCTGCTTTCAGAACGATTTCATGGTCTAGAGATGCCGGCTGAGGACAAAGCAGAACTAGAGTGCCATTTTAAATATTAGTTGATTAGTCCTGTGCTTTTAAGTATACTGTGTGATTACTGGCACATAAAACACCATAATGCTCCTGAGCCCAGTAAGACCCATGCCTTGCATTGACTGCACAAGCTATAAGCCCAGCCCCAGTGAGCTCTGGCTTCTGGATATAGGGCATATTTAAAATTTTACCAAGTGCTAGCACAAAGTTATATCACCTTATTTATGTAGTCTCTCCCACAGTGGTGACTTGATACCTACCCTTCAAATATTTACACACACACTTCACACACCAGACTAGACACTGTTGAAGCAGAGCTGTGGGTAATGCATAATACGCCTTTTTTTTTCCTCTATGATATTGTTATGAAGTAGGAGGTGAGATTATTCACATATTAGGCCTCCAGTCTCCAGGGAACTGCCTGTGGTTTCTATATTTATACTTTCAGGGTTGTCACAGAAAATACTGCAAGAGATTTTGATCTTGAAAACCAATGAAAATTAAAAAAAAAAAAAAAAAAGAATCTGTGGCATTTCCACCTTATCCCCGAAGCTGGGGGGGAAACACAGGCTCTCAGGTTTTTGTTCTCCCCTTCTTTAAAACAAAAAGACAGAGTAAAGCAGCAGGAGGCCATCAAGCAAATGGCAATCATAAAATTGATCAGGCTATCAAACAACTGTCATCAAGAAGGGGAAAATAGATTAATGAGGGTTCATTATTGACTGATCAAGTAGCTTGGCAACAGCTCTCTTCAAACGCTGACAACAGCAGGAACCACTAATTATTGCCAAGCAGGACAGGACCTTTCCTGTGCCACTGGTCAGCACAGCTCTGGGATTCTGCTCTTCATCACGTGGGGAAGGTAAAGCAGGACTTAGATGCAATACTGGCAGACGCCTAAGTACAAATATTCCAAAATTTGAATGCTCTACTATGTAAGCACCAAGAAAAATATTCAAAACTAGATTGGTTGCTACTCTAGAGGAGGCCGCCTCTTACGAAATGAAAACACTAATAGTAAAATTTTGAAGGTATTGACAAAGAAGTGGTGAGAAAAAGAAAGGGTTCACATGGTAGACATCATGATCCTTGCTATGTCAATGTCATTCCTTGGCCAGCAGAACTATTGGAGTTCTGAACTTGAAGCTGTAGGCTGGGCGGGCTCTGAGAAACACTCCTGCTCTCCGGTGCATTGCCCAGGTCCGTTGTATTAGTCTGGGCATTGAAGTAGCCTAATTTTCCGTATAGCTCAGTGTACGTAGCACACATAGGGATTACCTTGTTGTATCTGGCCAGCTCAGATAAGATGCACACACAGTCAGGGTCATCGGCTTGTGCGCTCATGCCTGGCTCCTGTTCAAAACAATCCGGCTTCAAGGCCCTTCCAGATATAGAGCAGAAAATATTTATTGTACCAGGATTCTAAAGAAGTTCAAGAACATTTTACAAAGGGCAATGAAAAAGGTGGAAAGCACCTTGTGTCAGCAGTTGGCTCAAGACACACGGACTTGATGGTTTGAATGCTGCCAAGACTGGGACTGTATTGTTATTGTGCAGCAGATGAACTGCAACCTCGTATAATAATTGGTATTGGTGGTTGTGTTAAAAAAGAATATTCTACACCAGCGAATCAAAAATGGGTGGCTTCTTTGTCTGAGGACCTGCTTCAATCAGGTAAAAATAAACAAAGATAGGCATGAAGGCCAAAGACATAGTAGGGAAGTTCTACTTCGAGAAGTCTCTATCCTACATAACTACAAGACACATCTGTTCAGTGTCCCCCAAGGTACGTAGTACGACCCACACGCATTCATCTCCCACTGAGGCTACAGGATTCAAAATCCCCACAGACTGGTCCAGTGCAGAGTGAGTCCTGCGCTGCCCAAAGGGGCCCAATGACAAAGCCCCAGAGCTGTCACCCACTCCTCTGTACAGCAACACCGTGGGCTCAGCTGACTCCACTACGTGTGTGTTACGTGTGTCCGACTCTCGAGGTACAAAACAGAGGACAAAGAGGATGAGAGGGCTACGGTGCTACGTGAGCTTTCTCGTCTTCTCCCCAGTGCTGCTGCCCCTCTTCCTGACAGAACTGAAACACAGAACAGAACCAGCTGGCACTAAAATTTACAGAAATTCACGGAAACCTTGCCTTTCACACGGGGGACCTACCTCTTCTCCTCTACCCCATGTTTCCTTGTTGCATGATTCAGCAAGACCTACGAATTTCTTGCTGTTCCACACAGTAAGAAATTCCCTCTGCCTCCATTTCTGAGGTCACTTTTGCATAAGTGAGAAGCCCCGTGAGCTGCCCTCCAGTCCCAATTGTCAACCTATTATAAAGGGATGTAAGAGGACTTATGCCCATTCATCCTATTTAAAGATCTACCCTGTGGCTCACATTTGCTCGGTAATGTTACAGAGGTGATATGAAATACGAGTCGATATTTAATGTTTCTTAATATTAAAAGATTGATCGTAGCAGGGGGAAATTAATAGCGCAGAACAAGCAAGTGTGATCCAAGAGAAGCAAGTGCCTATTCCAAAAAGAGCTGAGATGCTGCTGCATAGAAAGAACCAGCATTTATATGAGTGTCCTTAATAATTGAAGAGTTCCCTGCCTTCGTGAGCCAACTCTAAAACAAACATCATCATCAGTATTGCAGCCGGGCCTGCAAGACCCATCTCCCAGGCCAGCACCTCAGAGGACCAAATGAGCAGGAGCAGCTTTCCCCAGTGAGCTGATAAACAAAATATAGAGCACGAAGTAACACGTGAGTGCAGCTAAGGATGCATATGGAAACGAGGAGGATTTAGGTCAAACGTGGGAATAGTGCCGTCCGTTGTCAAAAGAAGCTGAAGAATAATCTTTAATAAACACCGCTGTGGAAGATGGAATTTTGAGGCAGAAAAAGTTCTACCAGGGATCTTGGAGGAACAATCTCCTACAGGAGAGTCAAAGGAACAGTCAGTGCTCAAGATCCTCCAACAGGTTAAAGAGACTTTCTGGTTAGTTCAAGTGAGGTAAGAGATTTTACAACTTTTATTGCTCTCCAAGAAGGATGATGCTGAAGGGAGCCAAGACAAAAGACAGACTGGATCTGAATGGAAGAACTTTATTTTTACCTAGGCTTTAAAAAAATCCCCCAAATGAAAACAAACCAGCAGCCACCTCTCTATATGCTCTGGATGCACTTGACAAAAACATTAAACTAAATAAAAACAGTCTGAAGAAAATCCAAGCATAGATCAAGGCCAAGTTGGGCAGAGTCTTGAGTAGCCTGATCTAGTTGAGAGGAGTCTCTGCCCATGACAGGGAGGTTGGATTAAATGATCTCTAAGGTCCCTTCCAGCCTTGGCCATTCTAGGATTATTAATGATTCAGGTAAATCCAAAGCTCTGCATTCACTGAGGCAAAACACCAGTGAGATCAGAAGACGTGAAGAAATTGAGATCTGCTATCTCATTTTAATATCATGTATTTTCCTAAATGAATAAATCATCATGCCATAAACCCATTTTTTGTAATGGTAGCAAACTCCCTCTCTACTGCCCTTTCATCAGTTCAGTCCTCCCACTCTGCATGTTCCTTGCCAGCAGCACCTTTTTTCTAAATTGAGTGCAAATAGAGGCAAAAATACCACTACAAAAAAAAAATAAAAAGATAAACCCAACTCTTGCAATTGTTTGCACTGCTGGCGTCCCCCTGACAATCTGTCACAATGAATCACTCTCCAAAGGGAAGCTCTTCTGGGATGCTGATGGTTCAGAGTTGTGAAGTCCTGTTTGGGACCAATTTGAAGATAACATTTCACCAAAGACCCAAAAATTCCCCCGGATAACCTTTAGCCCAAATTATCAGTTGAGGTCCCAAAGGCTTTTACACA
>NW_009711266.1:1285-26041 GCF_000703405.1 Apaloderma vittatum | reverse complement strand
TTCCCTCTCACCACCCTTCTGCTCCTGGCTTCAGATTTCCATAGAGAAGAAATTAATAAACTCAATCCCCACGGGCCATTTTATTTATTAATGGGCAAAATTCTCTCAGTTCCTTCAGTGCTTTTCCCACAGCTACTAGACAACATTTAGATACCCTTCTGCTTGTGTTATCCATATACAGCTAAACTTCATTTAATTCAATTACGAGTGAAAGCCACAGGAAGCCAATATGACAACTCTACCAGTTAATATTCCACTTACCTGTCATGATTTCATCCATAAGGTCCTTCTGTCATTTACTTCAAGATTCCTGACTGTCTTACAGTCCAACTTGCTTATTTTAAGACAAAAGCAGTAATTTGTCTTTTTGGTCATGTCAAAAGATTTTCGGATGTAGCTAGAGATAAATGAAATTTTGAGGTATTTCTTAAATAGCCAAACATTTGCTTTCATACTGCTAAATTAGAAAAAGTAAATGGATAATTTTCAGCACTAGCTGGGATATTAGTCTTGCTCAGTGCTTCTAACAGAGATGCATGTAAAAAAATAAATCACTGTGGATTGCACAAAATATAAATAACTAAAATAAAGCTATATAATTATATGGCATTTTAATGGGATTTTATAATTATACTGCATTTTAATGGGATTTGGGCAATTAACTCCCTTCAGCTCTTTGCATATCTCTGCCTCAGGCAATAACCTTGTGTCAAGGCCCACCCCAAACCCATGTGTAAAACAACTCCAGGGCGACTTCCATGTCCGCTGAAGGACAGTCACCTCCATAAAGCAAAACAGCCTCTGCTGACCCGTTCCACTGGCTAGAACACAAAGCAGGAGCGCTCTCCTTAGCCATAAGCCAACAGGGGATCTCACCACACAACAAGAGCCTGGGACAAGCAGCCCCATCCCACCCGTTTTCTTCTGCTTCACAGTCCAGCAGGGCTGACTGCAAGGGATGAGAATCGTTTCCTCAGTCACTAACGCCACGTCTTAAATCAATCCGGAAGGGGCTATTGCCTTGGGAATCTCCCTGCTCAACACTAACCTGTGCCAACCTTTTCTCTTTTAAATATTGGCAAGGCAGGACAGGTTTGCAGACATAAACTCAAGGGTCAGGAAATCTAAATTCTCCCTGGGAACCACAAATCTAAATAAAACTTACCCTTTCAGTGCAGTGCTATTTCTAAGGGCTGCAAGTTTATGCCGCTCATTCCCTATTTAGTTTAGCCTTTCTCTAATATTCATTATCTCACTCTTGACTTCTTGCTGCCTGCATATCCATTGTCACCTCTCATTTAGGAGTGACTCATTCTTAAAAGGATTTAGTCAGCTGTGAAGAGCCGAGCTAAGTACTGAGCACAGCACAGCCAAGGAAAGAGACACTCTAGAAATGTCTCGACAGATCCGTTTAGATAATCTCCACTGCAGGCAGAGCAAGTAGGCAGCCCAAATAACCCACCTTGAGTCTTTGGGAATTTTACTCCTAGAATTTAGGCTCAAATTTTTGTTGCTGTCATGTAGACTTTAGATTGAGTAAACGTTCAGGAGCCTTCTCCTCCGCTCCATCGCTGCCCACCACGCCCCTCCAAAGCGGCAGTTATTTATCTCCCTTCCTCCTCATCACAAGAAGCAAACCAGAATATTTTAGCATTTGTCCAGCAGCAGTGTCCAAGAGCAGAAATTTGACCCGCTACGTTACTTTTCTACATGCCATGAAAAAAAATTTCCCTGAGGAGCTCATTATCTTTTGCCTCTTCTTGGAGCTGTTGGGGCTCGTTCCTGGCTGGGCAGGGGTGCCTTCTAGTGGGACTCATCTGAAAACATGGCTCAGCTCTCATCTCCTCAATTTATGGCCTCCTTCTCCCCTGAGGAACTGGCTGGGTGGGTGGCTCACAGGTCCTTGGCTCACAGGTCCACCCAGGAATCTGCTTTTGGCACAGGAGAAGCGAGAAGCTGCTACTGGGGCTCGAGGGAAGAGTGTGCTGCGCAGTCCTTTCTTCTGCGGGAAATGACAAGCCGGTCTCAGAGTCCGAGATAGCTGGATGTCCCCTCCCATCAGCTCTGTGCTTACTCACTTGGGAAAGGAATAGTAAAGCCCTATATTAAATGAGAATTTAAGAGCGTGGCTGAAGATAACAGAGGTGCCCAAAACACTGCGCTAGCAAAATGCATCCAGCTTCCTCTTCAAATGAGTCTAACAAGCTAGGAAAACCCTGTCAGCCTGAATATCCTGCAAGTAAGCGAGGCGCACATTTAGTCCCTGACAAGGTTGACTTCCACGGTGTGGTCACACGCAGCACAACCAAAGAGGGTGACAAGTCACCGCAAGATCTCACCTCTCTGTGGCACAAGAAGCGTCTCCGCTCCCGCTTTTTGGGTTTTGTTCCAAAGGACAATATAACCACTTTCCTCATCACCCACACACCCTGTGCCCGCGGGGGCTGGCCGGGCACCCAACACAGCTACGCGGCACCAGTCCAGGTCTCTGCAGCTATGTCCACTGCGAGGGCAGATCTCCCTGGGACCATCCTGCCAGCTCCTGGGACTGAAAAATTAACTCTGCCTTTCAAATTCCAATCTGCAAAACAAGGCCATTCTACAAAAACTATAACCAAAGAGAGATAAAGGATGAGTAAGAGCAAAGATTCACCTTGGTCTTCTATCCTTCTTATCAGAAAAGGACAAAAGTCAGGTTTTGAGCAGGGTCCTGTCATTTGGACTGTGCTCATGTTTCCTTCACCTTCTTTCCCTTTGCTTACGTCTCCTGGCAAATGATATTCCTCACAAAAAAAATTACAAATAGTTCGCTGAAACTAGAAGACTAGAATGTTTGCTAAAACCAGATGTAGAAGTACCAGAGAGCGAGTGTTCTGTCTGCAAATACGAGCATTTCCCTGCAGAACTGACTCCAGAAGCCATTTCCATCCAATTAACAAAGTGAAACAAACTGTTGCTAGGCCTAAGGAATTTGTTTAGCCAACCTATTTGGACGTTGTTTCCGCAGCTTTCATCACAAGAACCCAGCAACATGAGTTCTCTTTCCTGAAATCAATAGGATAAAACAAGAAATAGCCTCTCATGGATCAAACCACACATGGTGGCAACGGTTACCATCCAAATTACAAAACAACTGGACAGGTACAGTCAACCAGATCATGAAACTAAACCTGCTTTAAAAAACAAACAAAAAGAAGTGGATTTTGTCGGATGTAGTACAGTTCAGATTACAAATCCGTGAGGATATGTCACAAGGTATAGCTCTACCACGTTTCCAAAACAAAATAAAATTGAGGAAAATCACTCTTCCCACAGAAACAGGAAAAACAAACAAAAAAGAATGGAGAACTCATTTCTTAAGTGTTCCCTAGGAGTTGCTTGGCTTGCTTGCTTGCTCCAGTCACAGCTTAATATCTGTCAGGCAAATCTTGTGGATAAGAGACAGGACAGAACCTACATCAACCTATTTCTTGTTCTCCCTACGCAAATCTACTTTTCACAATGAAAAATACCGGGCAGAGAGCTCAACAGGGAAGCCCCCATCGGTGCTAGTGCTTTCCCTGCCATTATTTTAAAGGCCTGGAAGAGTCCCAAGAGATGATAAATCTCTTGTCGCTAACCTAGAGCATTATAAGGAAATCCTTACCAGTCTGGGGTGCAGATCATACCACGAAATCAGGTAAGACCTTGTGGGAGTGCTTTCAGACTCCACATAGTGGTTGCCTCACCACAGCATTAAGAAACAAAAATTCTTTTGCACTGATCTTTTGCAAAGTTGAACATTTAGACCATCTCTTTGGCACTGAACAATCCAGTCGTGTCTTGAACCCTTCCCACATCTCCCTGCAACGCCGAACAAACAGCCCCGGGCAACGGGGCCTCTTCTTCTTAGAGAAACTCTTCACCCAACTTTTACACCCCTCCACCCCACGATGATTCAGAAAGAGTTTGAAAAATATTCCTTGTGATTAGCAATCCAGTCAAATCAGACTCACACTGTTTCTCCTTTAGCTCAGCTACACCCGCAATCTTCTCTTTTAGCTCTGGTTAACCACTGTTTGTCAGTCAGGTCCAGCACACAGATTAAATCCAAACAGCGTGTTCCTCTTTGGCGTCACCGGCCGGGATGCTCCGCTCCCCCTCGGCGGTGCTGGACGCGGGAGGAGTTGACGCGAAAGCGCGCAACGAGCTGCTCTACCGGGAGACAGAATCACCCAAGGTGCTTCTCATTAGAGCTCGCTGGAACTCAGAGCCCGCTCGCCGTCTTCCAGCGTCCCTCCCTGAAAGCATCATGAATACAAAACGTATGAAAAGCACATGGGGAGACAGGAGGAGGGAGGGGAAGGGAAGTTAAAGTTTCTGTAAAGAAAATTTTCCAAAGCTGCTTCTCTTTTCGACTCTTAAATGCAAAAGTAGGAGTAAGGAGATTGTTTTTGCTTCCTCGTTATTGTTTCCCGTTTTTATTTCCTACCTTTCCAAGACTCTCCAATTTTGGCAAAGTTACAGAGTGGCAAAATTCCACTGTTGCCTTTTTCTCCTTCATTTTGCTTTGGAAATTTTAAAGATAAGTTTGTTGTTTGGTTGGTTTTTTTCCCAAAGAGTGGAGAAAGGAAAATGAAAATATCCCTAACCCCCCTCCAAAGCTTTATTCATGCAACTGCATCAGGAGTTCAAAAATTCTGGGGGTGGTGGAAAAGAGCATCCAAGGAAACCCAAAGTAAGAAAAAAAAATTCAAACACCAAAAGAACTACTGTTTTCTGAAATAAAAGTGCAGTTTTGATTCCTTTCCACCCCTTTATCAAAGAATAGGAAACCGTGTTATTTCAATTATGTATAATTTTCTACTAAAACACTTTGGGGGAGTAATAAAAAATAATTTTAATTCTGCTTTTTTATTAAGCACAGCAGTTTGACATGCACCATGAAAGGTGCTCGGTGTGCTCCTGTCCCTGCAGTCCACGGCACCACATACTGAACGTCTGTCCAGTGCACTCCTCTCCACGCAGCGGTTCCAGTTTTCCCCCACCTTTGGAAAACCGTGGGACCAAAAAACTGCAAAACATCTCCATACGTACCAAACCAATCAGTGAGGTCAATCCCATGCAATGAAAATATTGCAAGTGCATTAACAGTCTTCCCTTGAGCCCCAATAACCAGTAAATTCTGCTCTGGATTGCTGTGCATACGTGTTATGTTGGCTTTTGTAACCAAGTCAAGATTTTCAAATAATTACGGAAGCCAAAAAGCAGCTGGAATGTGTACAGCAAAAAGTCTTGATCTACACAGGAGTAATTTTATTGCAAACGTACTCACTTTCCTAAAGGGAGACCACACGTGCCCTAACAGTTCACTTTTAGCTCGGAAATTCCCTTTCACCGGCACTCTCAACGCACGTGCCGCTTGCTTTCATCTAAGAAAAATTCAGCAGGCAGGGAAGGAGGGGGAGAGGTGGTGGTACCTGGGGAATTTGTGAGCTACAGAACCAGAGAGTAATTTTGAAAACCCTAACCGCTTCAGCAATAAATCTGCGTTTCCCAGGAGATGCAGGTCCTGCAGCCACCTCTCCCATCAGCGAGGAAGCAGGGGGACAGAACCACATCTGCCGAAGGACAACCAGGCATGGGAATTCACCTGGCAGAGCGCACGAGGAAAGAAAACACTGCAGCAAAACAAAATTGGGTACGGAGACATCCTGCGATGCGGTTTTCACCCTCACCGCCACGCACAGGTCCTGCCCCGTTGGATGCCCCCAGCAGCGAGGGGCAGGGCAGGGCTCGGCAGCCGGGGCACGTCCCCGACGCATCCAAGCGAAGAGGTTTCACGCGGGGAAACCTCCCTCCAAGCCCTCACAGAGGAGAAGGTATGAAATCGAGAGCTGTGTCAAGCGAAGCATCCAACAGGGACAGATGGAAACTCAGACCAAAAGGAAGGTTTGCAACGAGCGTTTGTTTGTGACGCAGCAAGCCCAAGGCAACCCCGTTCCCTCGCTGCTCCCCTGCTTCACGTATCTCACCTCTCCCCACGCCCCATGGACCTCTTTCCCAGACGGGGAGCGAAATGTGGAGCCACCTCTGCTTTTCGAGCCTCTGCTACAGGACGACAGCCTCCAGAGGTCCAAGCAGAAAGAAATGAGCTTTACTTTGCCCCAGCACCAGCTGCCAGCTTGGCGCTAGAGCAGTGGGAATCATCTCCCTGGGTTCAGGTCCTTGAGGCAGCACCTGCATGGGTTTCCCTGAGGGTGTGGGTGGGACAGCTGACAGATCTTAGAGCAGCTGAGTCTGGTCAGCTTCACCAATTGCCTCTCTGAAGGGGCCAGAATTCCCCACCACAAGGCACGTCATAAGGTTCTCCTGAGAACAGCCGATCTTGCTGTCCTGGTGGCTGCCCAGGAGCACGGGCTGTCCTCCTGATAACAAAGACGTGTCACTGCATTCCCCAGAAGTCCCCGTGTGGCTCCGAGCAGTTACCTTTCAAAGTAACGTCCTTTTAATTTGCTCAAGGATGCTTTGTGGTGCCATTAAAGTATCTCTCCAGAAAACATGCCATTACACAGCTTGGAAACTTAATTAATTAAACAACACGTACAATTTATTTTCAGCAGCTAATGCAGACCTGCCGCGCTCTTGCCTACCTCAGCGCCACAGCAAAAAAGCTCTGAAGCTTCTGGGCACGCAAGCAGCCCTATTCTGCCCTCCTACTACATGTTTTTTGATCATGCAGAATGATTCTGTGTGAAAGGGGATCCTTTCAAAGAGCAGATGCCACAGCCCTGAAGCCTCACAACTGACCACCCTCCAAGCTGTCTCTGCTTCAGTGCTGCCAAAGCTGTCAGCGCCAGTAAAATTTTTCTACTTCTTCAAATCCTACTGTGTAGTTTTCCTTGAAGATGCAGATAATTCTTATAGTTGTGCTCATTGCTTTCTATGCAGTGAGCTCTTTCAGTTGTTATCCATGGCCCATTTTTCATTTTGCATTTCCCCTTTCTCTCTCAAGGTAAAATTGAGAAGGAAAGGACTGATCAGGTTTTCTAAAGAAATTCTTCAGGCCTCCTTTCTATTTCTCCGCAAGCATCAAAAGCATGCAATATTAATATGAAAAATTATTAGCTATTATTAATTTGTCACACTTTTCTAAGACACTAAATACCAACTTCTTTACCTCATTTGGATTTTTCCTAACACCATTCCTCCAAGCAAAGAGTTAAACTGAGTCACAGTTGAATCCATTCCCAATTATACTGCCAAAATGATAAAAAAAGGTGAATCTTGGGGTGATCAATGCTTTGCTTCCGTAGAACAAATTACCCCACTCAGTACTTTGCTAATTTATCACTGTTCATTTTAAAAAGAAGCTTTATTGGAAGTTTAATACCTTTTGTTTCCCTAGATATGCAGGGTTTGCCATGCCTCTCCTACACAGTAAGACAGAAGAGGGAGAGCAAATCATAGTATCACGGAATCAGAATCCTAGAACGGCCTAGGCTGGAAGGCACCTTAGAGGTCATTTAATCCAACCTCCCTCTCGTGGGCAGGGACATCTCTCAACTAGATCAGGCAACACATGGGGACCGAACGGGGATCCACCCAAAGGGATCTGCCAGCTCTTGGTGTTACTAATAATACTTTGATACAAGCATCTCTGATTCTATCACCAGAAGAAGTCACTGATAAAGGACACCAAGAGGCAATATTCCCCGTGGAGACTGGGAGCATCAGGTAAATTCCTTCACTGAGTGTCCAGGGCTTATCAGCAAGGTTATGAGGACTGTGTTACCTGGAGGAGGACCTGCAGGGGCAACAAACAAGCGAACCATGAGAGTTCAGCTAAGCCAGCCATTTAACAGCAGCCTACTTAGTCGCATTCCGTCAGTCCCACAGGAGGTTTCCCTCTCGCTCCTGGAGCTGGTGGAGGGCACGTCTGCGGGGGATCTCTGCTGGGATCCCACAGGCTGGACTCTCACACTGCAGACATCACCACCACGACAGTCGTATTCTACAGCCTTCTCCACACATCCAGTGAGAGACTGGCCCAAGGAAAAGTTTGAAGCCCCAAAGGCCACATCTTCAAAACTGCAACCACACCAGAATCAAGTTTAAACTTTGCTGTAGTTCAGCTCCAAATGCACGGTTCGACACAAACCCCGTCGTCTGCAATGAGCAGGAGCTTCCCTGCGTCCCCTCTTCCATCGCCGAAAATCAGCCACACGGCAACCCCCCGCCCCGAGCAGGGAGGGGTCCCCCAGCTGCCCTCCTCCTCTTCTCCTCCTCCTCGGAGAGGCTGGGAAAGAAGGAAATCTCTCTTGATCTTCTGTTAACAAGCCCCCTGTCACAAACCCATATTCCAAGGACCAGTGGGAACGCTAATTAAAGGAGCAAATATGCCGCGGTTTTGAATATGCAAGGGACTCCGCGATACAGCCCGGATTTCAAACCAGCTGGCTCATTGTGGGACAAACAGCTGCTCGATTTGTCAGGCTTCGCTGCCCGTTCAGCCCAGCACCCGGCTACAAATGCGCTGAAAGAGAGATTTCCACCAGCATGTGCGAGGCTCTAACTTTCCCTCCCTCAAGCAGGCACATAAGCCATCCCTTTTAATGGGGTCAGTGTTAATTAACCCACTTTAAGCCCCTTTATACAGAAAAAAAGAATACTTTTCTCTTTCTGCGGACACACAGCTTCATCTGCCAGCTACCACTACGTTGTACAAAACTGAGCTCTCTTTATTAATTTTTTTTCTTGCAGGGATTTTGTGTACCCTCCACAATCAGGAAGATCCCCAGAAGACAGAAAAAGGCCTCCTGTAACAGGAGAACACGTAGGTGGAAATATCAGCTTATTTCACTGAAAAACACAAGTAGAATTGTGGAATGAAAGGAGCTCATTCAGAGCGCTCTGTTAGGAAGGGTTGGCTCAGCACTGTTCACACAGGGACTTTGGGGTTTGGTTTATATATATATATATATATAAAAAATTAGCAGGTAGAATATATACCCTGCACTCATGTTAAAGACTCTCTTTACTGCTATTCACACACACTTTTTGCCATCTTCACTCAAAAGCCAAATCATCTTATTTCCCCACCAGTAAAGCCCAGAAGACCTGCTGGGAAAAAAATCCCAGATTTCTTTTATAGCATCTTCTGGTAAAGACCAAGCACTTGACTTACTAATTTGTTGCCAATAACACAAAAACAGATTCATGTTTTGTGCCAGACTTACCTGTAAAAAAAAAAATCCAAACAAATTATACTGATTGCCAAAATTTTACATCAGGCAATTTCTTCCCTTTTATTTCTGTTAGAAAACCTTAGGTTATTTTAAAACTACAGAACGTTCAAAGCTTGGAGTGTTTCTATCATTTCTCATAAATTGCTCGCCTTGAATCTGAACACTCAAAAAAGCCAACCTTCAGTACAAAAAGACCAAAAAGTATGTTTATGGGGAAAGTATCATCCTTAAAGCCTAACAGAGATGCAGCACTGCCATCCTGACCTTGAGAGTGCTAAAGGAGGTAAACTCCACTGTCAACTGTATAAGGAGGTTTAATCGGTGACCTCGGGATAAAAGCTGGAATATCACTAACCTCCAGCACTTGAAAATCAAGAGTCAGGCCTCAAAATAAATGCAAACAAACAAACAGCGATCCTGGGGTTGCCACCAGAGGGAAGTTTCTCCTCTTTAAGATGCAGCTGGCTCAGATTTCTACTTAGTCTTCCATAGGAGATTACTTTGTTAGGGATGCTGAAGGTTTCCCCTGAATCCGAGAGCTGAGGAAAGGAAATCCAAGAGCTGAGTTCTTTAAAGAAAACCTCAAACCAGCAAAATGTATAATAAAATAACACTGCAAGATGGGCTCTGCCTCCGTTAGGACTTCTTTGCACCAGTATCCACACACTCCTTTTTTCAAACGAAGACAAAATTCCCCATTTCCTCAGTTTTACTTCAGGATATTTCCCCAGAGAAAGATCCTTTCTGGCTTCCCTTCGCTATCGTGTGTTTTTCTCTACTTCCCCCTCCCTTTAACCTAATTTGTTCCTTAGATGTAAATCTCAGCTCTGTCGATTTTGTAACAAGTTCCTAATATTTTTTGCATGAATATTTTACACTAGAAACGACCAAAAAGACTACATGAAGAAGCCCCTACTGCTAATTCTGCCTGAGAAAGACAACGTTGCTTAACTCAATTCACATTTACCAGGGCATATCGCACGTACGGCGATCTGCCATGAAATCTGCATTTCTTCTCTCCTCCCCCCAACTGTGTCTGTCCGACTCCTGGACCCCAGGCAGGATTCTAATGGGTGATTTTTATAGGTGTGACAGCTGGAGGAAGAGTACTTAGCACTTGTGAAAAACCAGGTCTCTCGTCTCCAAAGCCAACCTGGGCATTCAAAAATCATTACTCGGATCCTAAAAAATAATGAGATTGGCTTAGAAAACAAGATGGTTTTAGGTATTATATGGTTTATTTGCCTTACGGTGTTTCTGCCTTTTGCAGCGATGTGTTCAGGCCTTCCTATTTTTTCCCCATTCGCACCAAGAAGAACTGGAAAATTTATTCTCAACCAAAACAGAGAATCTTCCCATAAATGACCCATCTTCTGGAGCTGGGATTTGAGAACAAATATACAACCTCATTAGACTGATGATAATTCACAGAAGCGAACAACAGTGCATATGTCCATTATTTTCTTTCTTGTCCATTGTTTTCTTTCTTCCAAGTAAAAAGGGTATTGGAAATGTTTTCTCTCCTTGGAGGTTTTGTTTGGACAGATTCAGGGTCCCAGTTATCACAAAGGGGACACCTACATTTAACAATCAAGCACATTTGCACTCGGATTTACAGATTTAGACAAAATGTATTTCAGAAGAAACCTCTTAACGTTGTTGGAATTGTCACACTCGCTTCAAGCAGCCTGAGAAACTGCAAGAGCGTTTGTGCCTTTTGGGTGTACGAGAGAGACACCAAGACTCCACTAAACCCATCAGTGCCTCCCCAGGTTCCAGATGGGATGAGCAAGTAGCCTGAAGTGTGGCTCTTCGAGAAGCCTTGATCCAAACATTTCCAAAGCTCTGAGGAAGGCTTAAGGCAAGACTTAGCTTTGTACCTTACTCATTTTGAAGGTGGGAGACAAGGGAGTAAAACATTAATTGCATATATCACATTACACCAGCATGTTTGAACCAACTTACACCTCCAGCACTCCCAGATACAGCAGATGAACCAGCCCTAAGCTGATAAAAGCCTACCAGACATCACAGAGGCTGATAGGTGGCACACTAAGGATGGACTTTTATGTTCCCCTTTGAATTAAAAAATGCAAATGATTCCAGAGAGGGAATATTTAACATATATTTATATATATCAGCCTTGCCACGTTCTTCCTGCTGTTGAATTGTTTTCCAGGAGAAGGGGGATGGCAAAGTCACACTTCCATCTCCTCGTTTACGATTCAAAAGTGACACCTTCCATTTAACACAGCAAGCCACGACCTCGCGCTCTTCTGCTGGCAGCAAACAACACCTGGAAGATGGCACTGCTCCCCAGCAGCCTCACCAAACCGTGAGATTCCGTGCTCCTAGATCACCCTGGTATACAAGATGGCTGAGACACTCAACAAGTTACCAGGCTGAAAGCTTTCAAGAGCCATCATGGCTGTTTTCAAGCTATTCTTCCAAGGTGGAAGCCTTTCTCCTTTTCCAAGAAGTTTTCTTAGAGCAGCAACACACCACTGCCATAATGATGCAGGGATCAGGACTTGGCAGCTGTTTTTTGATGCTTCGCTTCCTACACTGTAACCAGGATCAGTTTGGGCTGGAGACGTGCACTTAAGGACTAATCATGTTCCTAGGGAAGGTAATGGATATTATTCTTCCTACCACTTTTGCCTGTGGTGAAACATAAGGACGTTCAGCTATCAGTGCAATCAGTGATGGAGATATACTAAGGTGGAGAAAGTGGGGCGTACAGCCACCGTGGAAGAAAAGTCAATGCAGGAGCAAAGATCAGCACAATCCATCCTGCTTAAGATAATTTGAGAAGCCTATCTTTATATAACACATTTTTGGAAGAGATATGCATGCTTACTGCCTCCCTTTTTCTCCCTGCAAACTCCCCATGCTGCTCTAATAAGAGTCCCTGGTAAAACAAACTGAGCATACATAGCTTTTCAAAGAAGGCATCAATGCCCTAGAATAAATAATCCTTTAAACCCTTGTGCATTGCAGCACTTGCTGGGCCTTAGGCAGCGGGAAAACAAGACAAACTGCAGCTGTGAAATATGAAGTAAGACAGGAATGAGAAAACATTCCTTTCTCCTGAGGAAGCGTATGCAGAGCTGCAAGCATTTTGATCTACCATTTTAAATTAGGCCTTGCAAATCAGCTGCCTCGTATACGCACAGAGCTGAGAAAGGGCTCTTGCTGAGCGCATGTAGGACGGGTCTGCAAGCAGAAGGTGTCCCAGCAGCAGCAGGAGTTCAACAGAACCAGCGGGAGGAAAACAGCAGCCTTGCTCTTCCCATCTCCTTCGCCGTCACTGTTTTATTCAGCTTTCTTCCTCGCCTGAATTCTGCTAGGACTTTTTCTACTTAGAAAAGAACCACAACTGTGCACGAATGGAAGGATGTAAATCATACCATAAGATGTTTTCAAACTGCAGGTAGAAAGGGAATACTCACGAGAATTCTGGGAAAATAGAAGCCAGTGACAGGGGAGGACGTCCTGTAGCTCTTGTTTTCTAGCCAGCAGCTAGCCCAGCACAGCCAGGTACGCTCACAGCTCAGGTACGCTATTAGAAGCACTTTTGCTCAGCCTTCTCCTGGTTTCACAAGGTAAGGGAGAAGTATTCCCACTGCCGTTATAATGAACAGCTTCCAGAGCCCATCCACTGCATCTACCCGTACGTTAAGTCTGTGAACGGGTTCAAGAACAAGTTCTAACTTCCTAGTGCTGCTCTCTGGTTAACCACGAGGCTTTGATTCCCAGCTGGGTCATCGCGCCAAGCAGCACCACATTTTACCATGTTTAGGGAGAAGGAGAGAAGGTCTGTTTTCCAAAACACTTGTGTACCAGTGGTATCTCAGCTTTTGAAACACCTACGTAGGAACCAAGTACCTGGCTCAGTTCAGATGAAGTCAGAGACACAAAAATAATCAAGACCAAAGCTGAGGCACTCCCAGCATCCAGAGTCTCTCAGAGCCACTCTTGTCCTCTGGCCTCCCCAACTGTCCTTCCCATAACAAGGAGAACAGAAGACATCCAGTAGCTGCCGACAAGGGAACAAATGAAATCTGCTGTGGCAGTAAGTTTAGTTAACTCAGCTTGAAGGAAACAATATTAGGCATTCCAAAAGCAAATAATTACACTATCTCTAACTAAAGCTGTCACTCTAGAGAGTCTCACCCAGAGGAATCAAGACTTGCCCACTGCAGTCCTGCCACCTCTCAACACATCTCTCTTCACAATTTCTTTTTAACTTCTTTGGACACAAACTTTCCCCTGTTGTTGTTTGTGCACATGTATAAGCATGGCCTTCTTGAAGATGGAGACTGCCAGGCAGTGACAAAGGCTTGAAAGGTTGTCTCGCACCCTGCAGCCTCTCCAAGAGCTTCTGCGTTCTTTGCCGAACTGTTATTTCACAACTTTTCAAAGCACCTCAATAGATTTTGACAGATATCCCTACGCCTCATGCAAGCACCAGCATGCTAACAGGACTATTTTTCCTATCCAGCCAACAATGAAAAACATAAGGAACCCAGCACTGACATGTGCAGGCACCAACTCTTCATTTCTAACAATCGTTGCTTCTGGCTGCTTCTGATTTCCCTCACTTATCAGAACCTACTTGCTACTGTCAATTTTCATCCAATGGAGTGGCACATGTTTTTTTCAAGGGAATAAACTAGAAATGTATTTCAAAAGTGTTTAATAAACCCTGCTTGTATGGTATCTGGCAAGAGAAGAACTAGGAACACCAGAACTGAACTTGGACAGTTTATCATTTCACACCGTGTGCCGCTACAATTATCTTTGTGTACCGGCATCAGCAAGGTGCAGAGGAGAATTTTTTGGTCAAGCACTGAAACAGATCTGCATCCCAAATAATAATAAGCATTTCTTTTAAGTCCTCTCTGCTATGCATTTATATAAACATCCCCTGCAGATATTTTTCAGTCCCAGCCATGTGTGAGCTGAAGTTAGCACAGACAAGATCTGAGAAGTCAACTATTTTGCTTCATGGCACCTCTTGAGGTTTCAGTATTTCAGTGCCTTCCACAACAAGTTGAAAAGAAACCTATACTGGTGTCTTAATGAAGCATCATCTTCATTTCAATGGGAGCCTTTTCAATCGGGACATGGAAACCCAGAGATTATCGCACTGAGCTGAGATGTGACAGATACAAATGCTAGTCCCTGCTGTGAGATGGAATTGCCTGGACAGATGAGGGACCTTGCACCTCCGATACCTGGTTCAGTGCTTGTGCTAGCTCTGCATATGCATCTCTAGGGCCACAGTCATAACCAGGTGCATCTAAGTGCTGAACAACTTCAGTTTGGATAGTTGACAATGCAACAGAGGAGCAGCAGCCCCCGCGAACAGCCTGACGACGTGTCTCCTGTCAGGAAGTGCCCTACTTCGCAAGAAGGTGATCACTCTCAATCGCTGAGAAATCGAAGAGTAATCAGCAATCTCTAAGTGTGTCTTATGTACTCAGATCTCAGAGCAAGTCAGCACTTCGGCTGAGAAGAGCCAAAGGGAACATTCTTGTAGCTTCCCCCTCAGTACTTCGCAGGAGGCCATATCTCCCTCTTCTGCTCCGCTCCACACCAGCACTCCATTAGGACAGAGTTCCTCAAATAAGGACTCTTTTCCATGTGCCACATGCAGGAGGGACATATAAATAATCCTGGAAAGTGAGTGAGCAGGATCCAAGGGTGAGTATTCCCTAGAGCGATTTCTAGCTTTCCTAACCCACTGTTCAACTTACTCCTCCAGATCTGAGTATTTTCTCCTCTACACATCTCAGGGACTTGGAGATCAAAGCAAAAACTACTGGTTCTTTAGTTTTTCTCAAAGTACAGATTCATCCTGAGCTATAAGGAGTGTGCACTCACACTGTTAAAATATTATTCTCTTTTCTAAAACATACACGTAATATTAGATCCACCTCCGCTGAATTTAACTTGGCCTTCGCACAATTTATACAAATGCTGAGACCAAAGAGAAGCTTTCTCCTCCTTGTCTTCATTTAAGGCAAGAGGATCAGCTTTGTATTTGTGATGCTTCCAGAATAAGCAAAGGACAGTACTGAAGAACACCTCTGTTATACTCACAAGCACTTGAGACAGGGATGGGAAAGAACTAGCATTGCGCAACAATCCTCTTCCACGGTGTAATTAACTCTCATTTTCCCTGGCCCTGGAGTGCTTATCTCCTTCACCCAGAACTGAAAGAAGCAAGAGAAAGCTCTGGAGGCAAGGGAGGGGACAAAAGCAGCTACTGAAAGTTGTTCTCCCTGTTGGCTCTACGTTGCTTACTGAGGTAACTGGAGACAAATGGTTCATTGGCTAATTTTTTTTCCTCACAGAGGTCACCATAAATAAATTCTGCACATCCATCATGTCGAAATGGAGAGATCAGGAGAGTCAGACTCACAAACCCAAAATTACACGCTCATTGGATCACCCAACTGCCTTGGTCAACCTATTCCTTCCCCGTTCCACCAGAAAATGCTCTTTCACCAGAACATCACAAAAAGCCTGACATCAGCTGCGACCACAGCTTGTCACGTTGCTTTATGTCACCTCACTGTTTCCCCACAGCCCAAACATCTCCGGTTCCCCTCGCGCTCCCACCGCGAGCAGTGTGGGGCTGAGCCTGGCACAGACCTTAACGCTCCCAGTGCTGACTCAGGCCTGGGGACCCAAGGCACAGTGTTTGCCACTCCTCACCGCACTGACCCGTAAAAAGGAAGCCGAGATGCAATTTTCCACACAAGGCTCAGCTCAGGAGCTGGCCCTCACTGCTGACGAGGATGAAGTAGAAGACATACGGTTTCTGAGCTTCATGTGCTCCTCCGAGACCACAGACCTGTGGCAGTGGGTCGATGAGCCGAGCTTGCCGGCCACTAGTCCAGCTACCCTGAGCTGTATCTCACGAGCACTTGATAATGAGCAATCTAAGTACTCAGATGCTTGAGCAGAGAAGGAGGAATTGCTTTCTAATTAGAGCCATGGACACTAAAAGAACTATATAGCTAATAAGCACAAGCGGAATCATCATTAAAGGAGACTTTATTAAGATACTTACAGCTGAGATTTCAGCCATTTGTTCTGCCAATAAGCTTAGGCAAAACTCATGCTTGGTGTCCTTTAAACCTCAACTGGCTTAATTAGACTAGTTGAGGATATTCGATACCCAGTCCCTTTAGCCCTTCTAAAAGTAATCATGTTGTATGTCCTATTTATTAATTTTGATTTCTATCAAGACACTCCTCTTTTTTCTGTAGGGGGTGTTTACAAAAGTTAAAACGCAGAGCCAGCCAGTAAATCCACCCTGTACACAATGAAACGACCTTCCAAGGAAGTAAACCCCACCTCCCCGAAAAGCCAGAGAAGCTTTTGTCGCATTTGCTGAAGGTAGCTACAGCTTGAAAGACGGCATCTTTGCCTACAAGGTTAGGGAAAAAAGTGGTAGCTATCATGTTGGAGTGTATTATTAAAAGTGACAATTATCTCTGTACGCTTACAATTGGAACTTTGGATTTCCTAGACTATAACAAATGCACCGCTGCTGTTCTGGATGGCCTAGCATTAATAAAGCAAACCAATTTCAAATGCCCAAGGCCGGGACCTCAGGGACAGCAGATGGTGCCCAGGATACCCATTCTCACATTAGCATAAGAATAGTAGAGAGTGGGTCACAGATTGCCTTTAAGCAAGCTTTCAGTTGTCCAATCTCTGCCTCCTATCAAACTAGACAAAAGCATTTTTATTTTTTTGGCTTTCTAATTTAGGTAATCAGTGCTTCATTACATAAAATGGATTTCACAAGCAATTTAAGCAATAAAGAAATCCATCTCCTCTGTAACAACCTGCACTCCATAAGTACCTTATTCAAACTTCAGACACACAACAAAAGGAAATGAACAGTCCTTATTCATATGCATTAAACCAGTTCTGGACAAATTGCTTAGAGGTCTTAAAATTAGACTTTTTTTTTTTCTTAAATCACTTCTAACTCTGTGTGCAATCAATTGAAGCTATAATTGCTTGTATGCACAAATGGTATATCCATTGATATCCAACTTGACCCTCTCACTGAGAATCAGGACAAATTCCAAATAGAAAACTGAAAGCTGTGCCTCAAATTCTTTAAAAACAGCATGAAATACACATTCTTACCTGGATTAAAAAAATAAGACTGTCCTGATCTCAAAAGAGGCAAAATCCCCTTCCTAATTTCAGCCTTAGAATTAAGCAAAAAGCAGCCAAGGCCTGGACTCTCCAGAGTTCAAGTCAACACTTAGGATATCGCACACAATCTCTCATGAGATATTTTGCCCTTTCTAGTAAACGTAGGTAAGTTCCACTTTAAATAAGGTGTGTTACAGAATACGTGTTTGGTATCTTATCATTAATAATTAAGAGAGCTTTGTGTGTTTAGATGTCTGTCTTCTTTTGAGTTAATTGAGATTTCTGAATTAATTAATTAATTATTAATTCCCGATTTCTGAAAATATGACATTGCAGTCCTTTTGTAGTTCACACTTTGTGCCCCTTGGGCAGGGATGCTAAACTGAGTTTGCTTCCTCGCTGGTTATTAACCATCAAGAGAATGTTTCAACTCTGCTCATCACACGCATCAGTCAAACCGAATCTGGAAAAATCTACAAGGAGTCTCTTTATCAAAAACCAGGAAGCGCATTAACGGAGAGGTTGCCTACTTCTTCACAAGCTCTCTGCAGAAAAAGGCACAGAAGGGCAGAGCTCTTTCCTTTCTTTTTTTCCACCCAAGAAACAGGAAGAAAAAGAGGGGCTGTTATTTCCATGGCCAAAGCCAAGAGATTAAAAAGAGCTAAACCAACCCAGACATGCTACGTGCCCAGGTACTTCTTCCTTATCACGGCACATATTCTAGAAAATTGTAATTGTGGCTTCATCTGCTTGGATCCCCCTTGAGATGCCCATGATGGGAAGTTCTGAAGAGAAGACCAGCATGAAAAATCTGCAGGGTTTCAAAGAGATGGTTAACCTTATTCCAAAAGCGTAAAGATCTGGGGACGACAGTGCCACGGTTTCACCGGAATGGATCTCGGCAGGCTCAACAAGCCCTTCGTTTCAGATCTGTTCTCTGAAACAAGCCTGACAGAGGGCTGGCAAAGGCAAGTCGCTCCACACCACAGGCACACCCCAGATTCCAGACATGGGTGATGGGGAGGCAGCTGCGAATTACAGATTTACACACAACACAAACTGGCACAAGGAACAGATGAAAATCTTTTGTTGACGTTGCTGTTCTTGTTTCTCATATAACACAGTTTTCATTCCCTAAAGCCAAACGTACTAATTGCCAACTGAAAATAAGTCAGCTCATCAGCTTCCTTGAAAAAATACCAATAGTTCTTGAGCTTGACTGGAAAATTCAAGAAGCCGTATTTGGGCAGTGAAAGTGAGTAACTATTTCTGTATCTTATTCAGCACATTTCCCTCTAAATTATTAACTGCTTGAAAATGAGTTCTCTAGAAACATTTTGGAATTGGGGAAAGCTCCCGAATAAACCGGAGGATGCTTTGGATCACAAAATCACTGGACTCCACTGAATTACAAGTGTCCTTTCTTGGATGAGGAGCTCGGAAGGCTGAGGATTTTGTGACCAATAGATGAAATAGGTGAAAACCCCAGGGACAAGAACTGAAAGTTGCTTCCCTATGTAAACTCAAGCAGAGTTGCTTAGGGATTATTTTTTCAGAAGCATTGAGCTTCAAGAATTTCAATTTTCACCCAACTTCCTCCCAATCAAATACTTCCGGGGGTGGAAGTTCAAACAAATTGTATAAACTGAGAATTTGCAGCATTGCCACTGGAACATATCCCACTGAAAAGACCCATTGCTCAATACTCAGTGTTGTTTAACAGAGAGAAAATGTAACTCTAGCAACGTTTCTTGACACTACCTTTGGGGAAAGAAGTTTCCACTGTTGCAGGTGTCTCCTTGTAAGTGGTTCCAGAAGGCAAGCAGATGCAGAGAGGTGGGAACACTTGCCGGAGGGGAACTGTCATCTCCTTCTGTCAGTGCTAAGACTTCTCACACTCATCACAGGGTGAGAAGGGAACAAAGACAAACACAAACGTTACAGTAAAACACTATGTCAAGATATTACGCTGCCTTTGTGCTGGATATTTATAGCCACAGAGTTGGGAACAGGTCCATAAAATTATTATTTTTAAATGATCTCTAATATCTCATTTATTCTTCTCAGATTCTGCTAAGTAGACAAGTCGGGGTGGTCTACAGAAAAAATACAACAAACACACTGTAGCTAAAGCACTGCAGGCAAGTGCTGAATGTTCTGTAAAAACATAAACAGATTCTTGCCTGCAAATCTCCTCTCCTTCAGTTCCCAAGATACTAGAATTTCCTCTGTTCTGTGGTTACCTAAAGTTTTCTCATGGAAACAAGTACCAAATACATCATGAAGAAAACAAACAATAGGCAAAAATCCCCTAAAAACAGCCCTTCAGCTTATTACTCCCTCATTCTTCCTGTGCGGGCTCAGAGCCAAAGATACACCAGCCACAGCTGAGGAGATCAGTTGTAAATGTTGTTAACTGTTAGCAGAGGAAAAAGCTTAAAATAAACAGTTGTTAAAGGTGTATTTTCCCCCCCGATGAAAATTGAAGAGAAGCAAAACCAAGTGATCCCCTTCTTTGCTCCTTTCATTAATTAGTAATATAAATAATAACCTTTAAATGCAAAAGGACAGTTTCTCTGACCCTATGGGAAAACCCCCAATAGAGGCAGAAGGTTGCTCTCCCATTTGTCGCGCGGTTGCCACGATTTGCGGGTGGTGTGACAGAAATGAAATCCCACACGGTGACGAAACTTCGTGTCATCTGTCACAGGCATTCCGGGCATTCCGTGGTGTGCAACCGGCTGGGCAGGCACTTGCCTGAATACGACAGAGCAGGATATTCCATTTCGGTCCTCGCAACTCTTCAGGAGTCCCAGTGAAATGGTAGTTAAAGACCTGTCAGGTCAAAATGTGCTGCATTTAGGGAGCTTTTATATTCTTTGCCTCAAGCTGTCTTCGCAAAGAGTGAGGATGACGCTTAGCGTCCTTCTCACAAAGATCTCAAAGAGATAAATAAAAATAATTTTCTCTCTGAAACAGGCAAAAGTGCAGGGAGGCGAAGTGAATAATCCGGCAAGGCAACGGGAGAGTCGGGGACGGAATCCAAATCAGCTGATGACAGTCCTGTGATCTCAGCACTAAATGGACATCGTCCTCTTTCTCAGAGAAGTGTGTCCTGCCAATGTGTACTCCAAAGAGTGACCAAACTGGTTTGGGAGCCGCGGCTGAAGGAGCTTGTGGGGATTTGCAGAGAAGGTTGTTTCAGTAACAGCCTTTCCAAGGGCTTCTTCCAGAGGGCAGCGACCCTACAGCCTCGTTTGGTCTTGGGCCTTTCCTGAATTTGAATTTAACTTGAAGGATTGGATTCTGTGTTTCTCAGCAACAAACTGTTTTCCTTAAAAGGGCTCATCAAACTTTGATGAGGTCCTTGTGCAATGGAAAGTCTGAGGAGACACACTGAAGGTTAGCAGCGGAGCAAAACTGAAGGAAAAAAACTCCTACTGAGTTCAACGGAATTATGGCTGGGTTTTCTATGTGTATCTTTTCCCACTGCTCTATCTCATATTTTATTGTATTTGTGTAACTACCTCAGTATCCTGGAAGGGGAAATGGTAACCTCTCCCACGCTTTGCTCGGCTTCTCTTGGTTTGCCAATGAAAGAAACGTGTTTCCCCGGCTCGCTGCAGCACACCCTCACATCGGGGCCTCAGCAGGCTGCAGAACCACAGCTTCCACTACGAAGATTAAAGCAAGTCAGACATGTTTGCTGCCTACACTGTAGATAGCTAAAACCTAGAACTCATCCACCAGCCAGTCATCCAGACCAAGAACATAACAAAACTCAAAAAGGGATTAGAAATGCAGACAAATACGATCCACCAAAGACTGGCAAGCTGGTGTTCCGGACGTCTCCACACGAACCTTTCCTGGACC
Organism: Apaloderma vittatum; assembly: GCF_000703405.1. Lineage (NCBI taxonomy): Eukaryota > Metazoa > Chordata > Aves > Trogoniformes > Trogonidae > Apaloderma > Apaloderma vittatum. The sequence continues at coordinate 4,751 of NW_009711266.1, read as the reverse complement.
AGGGCTGCTCAGATCTATCTAAGCCCTCAGCCGTGCCCGCTCAGCCCCTGCCTTGTCCATTCACCCCCAGATGGGATGAAAGCCATGGTGTTGATGGGCAATGGAAAGAGGTTGCCCCGCATGTCGCCACGCGTGGGGGAAATGGAAGCTCTCAGCAATGTTTAGTTGATGGCGCAGACCCAAGTCCCCCACTTGAGTCCTTAGCAATTCTTGTTTTCTTACTCCCAAAAACGAACAGCACTGAAGATGCTGCAGCCTCCCTATAGGTAGCCTATTCCAGTATTTAATATCGCTGCTGCTGGAAAGCGTTCTTAAATTTACAACTATAAACTTCTGAAAAACATATTAAACTGTGTGCTGATCTCTGAAGACAAAAAAATGAGCTATAATGTGGGGGAATGGACTAGACAGCAAGGTCTTATGGTATGGTCTTTGTCACTTGGTCATGGTATGGTCGATGGCCACTGTCCCTCAGGCCACCCAGGACAAGTCATATCAGGCAAGAACAGAAGAGTAAGTGACCTTCAGACCTACTCTAATAGGGCAGTTCTTACGCTTGCACAAAAATAAAGAGTTCACACCAATTGCCAGACAGCAGGTCAGTTCTCCCAGCTGATCATCTGTCTTATTATGTAAGATACACAGTTTGATTATTGCTCTCTGCTAACCTTTGCATAAATTAGCCATCAAGGACCAGAACAGAAATTATTACTGAAAATTCGATCAGCGTTTAACTGATTTTTTTAATACATCATCATGTGTAGGTCAAAGGGCATTAACCTGCTTGAGCCTATTGGAAGAGATTTCATTAACGAACGCCATACAGCCTAACAACATTACAGAAAAGGAGCAGTAGTCCAGGAGATGGGAGGGATGGGGAAAATAAGTCAAACTTCTCAACTTCAGCACTCATAAACTGTCTGTAGGGAGGGACATTATTCATTATTTCACATACAAAGCAGGTTTTATCTTCTACAGGGTTTCTCTGCTCGGCTTTGGCTGACACACGTCCCAGAGCTCTCGTTCACGAGGCACTCGTGACACGTGAGGCCAGAGGAGGTGATCCATACCTTGCCCTTCCCTTTCCCACAGAGACATGTCACTTCTGCCACGTTTGATGCTCACAGTCACAAGCTGCCCTGCAGAAAACGCTGCCAGTTGGTAGCATCCAAGGGCTGAAGTTTGGGAAACTGCTGACACACTGTTCTGTGCCTTTGCTTGGGGCACACTCGGGCAGTGGGGTATCAGGGAAAGAAATGTCTTATGCCATACAAATATTACAGGATGGATCCACTCCACATCAAGATCTTACTGCACTACATTGCTCTTGCACTACTACCACCACCGCTTCCCAAACCCTGTCTCAACCAGAGAGTCAGAGAAAAAATATCAGAATATAGAAAAAACTTTAAGGCTGCCTGCAACCAGTAGCATCTATAAAAAGGCCCCTTTCACATCTCTTCTAGCCTCATTATCTCTGTATATCTAAATACGTATGTATCTGTATCTAACAAGAAGGTACAGAAAAGATGGAGCCAGATTCTTCCAAAAGGTGTACAATACAAAGTAACAGACACAAACTGAAACACAGGGAATATCTGATTAGATATTAGGTTTTTTCATGAGGATGGTCAAACACTGAAATGGCATCAGAGAGGCTGCAGGATCTTGAGTTTTGGAGATATTGTTAATTTAACTGAACCAAGTCATAGAATCATAGAATCATAGAACGCCTAGGCTGGAAGGGACCTTAGAGATCATTTTGATCCAGCCTCCCTGTCGCCAGGGGCACCACTTCTCAAAGTCCTGAGTACTCGGCTATAAATTGGTCCTGGGTTGGATGAGATAACCTCCACAGGTCACTTCTCTCCAGGACCTCCCTCAGGGAACTCTCTGAACACTTCATCCGCCACAGTCTCAAGGTGATCAATAGACCAGGACCCTGTGACTACCGTCAACTGGTCCCATAGCAAAACCTTCTGGAATGTGATGCACTCCAGGAAAGATTACTGGGGAGAAAAACCAAAAGAAAAAATCCTGTAGGATCTCAAAATGCATCTCTTTTTATCTGCAGCGTTTAGGCTTCAACTAGGAAGGCAATTTTCAAGCATCCACTTAATCTTAGAGAGCACTGTGAGAGACTGGGAGTACCTACATAAACTGGAATTGTCATGTTTTGATGGTTTAGTGATACCTGTTCATGCCCAAAGGTATTTTGGGGCCCATACTCTCTTCACTGACTGTTTTCATGTAGTTGTTTTGCCAACTACTGTTAATTTGTTTAGAAATATCAGGGAATGTGAAATCCCGGGGTATATCAGCGTGCAAGCGTCCACTCCAAAACCTCTGTGAAAATAACCTTGAGGAATGGCAAGTGGCCAGAGTGGAGTTTGAAGCCAGTTAAGACACAAATAAATATTCATGGCAGCTAAGGATTTTGGATTTAATGCCATTCTTCTAATGGAGATATTTTTTCTTGGCTTCTGTAGACTTAAACACAGTTTAAAAGAAATCCATACAACGCCGTTCACATAACATTGCCACTGTTGGCAAGGGTTTGGGGGGAGGTGGGACAGGGTTGTTATCTTAATTTTTAAAGACCAAGGCGAAATCTCTGTAATTCAAACATCTACATCAGAAAGCAGATGCAGAAAGATTCACGCTTCCCAATACACTCTGGACCACTTTTGCCTCACGGCAGCGGGACGGGTCGACCTGTACCACACCACAGGTGTTACCCAGGTCGGAGCAGATGATCTACAAAACCACCAAACCAGGGCAGAGCAACCAACCGGCCAAGAAGCAATAGTTACATCCTGCCTCCACCACAAATTCTAGTCACGTCACAGCAGAAGGGATCTCAGAAGTTACTCAAAGGGAAACAGAAATAAAGAAAATTATTTCCCTTTCTCCGCAAAAGCGGAGAAGCAAAAGGGTAACTCTGCGGTACAGCCCATTAACAAAACTCTTCGCAACTAATCACACCGTCAGACTCCTGCACACCAGCAGGATGCTGGCTGAGGCTGCAAAACTGTGGGACCACAGACAAGTCACAGAATCACAGAATCACAGTATGTTAGGGGCTGAAGGATCATCTAGTCCAACCCCCCAAGTCACTTCACTCTCTCAGATATAAGTCAGGAGTCTAATTCACACGCTCCAGAAGATGAAATTTCAAATTGTTTTCAACGCACCTTCAAACCCCATGGAAGAAAACGAGCAAGATAACAGATGGAATAATTGTTTCTTCTTTTTCACAAAGCACCTCTCAGCTTGCATTGTCTCACTGCTTCTTATTTCTTCTGCGCCACATTTTCATTCCTGTAAGTCTATACAGACTGAACAACTTGCACTTTCTCTTCCCTCTTGTGACGTTAGCTTCTGTAAAAAGTTAAGAAACGAGGGCAAACAGCTCCAGCTATCACACTTGTGGCTGGCCAAAAAGGAGCAGGAGGAAAAGAATGGG
>NW_009711266.1:0-1252 GCF_000703405.1 Apaloderma vittatum | reverse complement strand
CTTTCAGTGGCCTTGAACAAATCTCTTCCCTTCTACATTGCTATGCAGCTAAGTAATATTAAACTGAGCAGGCTTCTGGTAAGGCTTCCAAAGTTCAAGGCTCAGCTACCAGTATACGGGTTTGTGGTATCGAAGCACTCTGGAATTCAAGGTGTTCAGCTCGCTCAGACATCAAACATAAATTTAAAAAGGCAAAGAAAGATAAATAGAAACAGAATCGGCACATTTATGATCCCTAGTGAAGAAGTTACCTTCAGTGTAAGAGCTGTTGGAATACCCCACCCATTCAGCTCGTCAGCCCCTAGCTGACATATACTGGAGATCACAACAGTCAACACATTTACTCTCTCTGTTAAGATATATTTATCCTAAGCTGAATTTTTGCACGATCATTACAATTCTCACTCAAATGAGAATTACCTGAAGACACACAGACCACAAGTTTTACCTCTGCGAAGAAAACTGTTCACAAGTAGAGGTACAATAGTTTGTTAGAGAAGTTACTTCTTAAAAAAAGAAAAAAAAAAAAGCTGGTATGTGTTCCAGCAGCCAGTAAGTCACTCTCATCAGGAAAACTCTCTGAACTAAAACTTTTCTGCAGCAAAGTTTTTACGTGATCTTAACGCTCACCATCTCTGTTGGACAGAGGTGCCCAGAGCGTGCCAAAAGAGAAAACCTAAATGCTGCACTGAAGTAACACGGGCAAAGGGGAGCTAATTTAACCTTCCGTCTGGTTTCAGCAGAAGTTTGTTGGGCTCATCTCCATTTCTATTCTTCCGGTCACCGTTACTGAGCTCTCAAACTGCTTGCCCAGCTTCATGGTGTTGCCTTAAAGTAGGGTTTCAGCTCTACCCCAGGGATGGTTAGGCAGGCACATGAATTACGTCACTGGCAAGATGAGGAGTTTTAGGCTGTGATCGGCTTCAAAGGGAGCCCATTCCAATTATTCTCTTCCTGTGAGCCTAGAACTGACTCATGCAAAGACAGTCAAGACCATCCCACTGAGCCTTCAGCTTAAAAATTATGACAAGGCAAAAGCTGGGATATGTTTAAGCTGCGAAAAGCGACCGATCTGAAGATACTGGAAGGGGAAATGCCTTAAGGTACGCCCGGCATGGCCCAGAGGGCAAGCAGCCAGGCTCCCCAAGGAGCCTTTGCCTTCGCACCCTGCCAGGCTCCCTGTGCCGGACGGACAGACAGACAGCCGGACAACTGGACAGACATACAGACAGGGCGGCACCCTGGTCCTCCC
>NW_009711265.1:0-20747 GCF_000703405.1 Apaloderma vittatum | reverse complement strand
ATTTTATAAAGTTACGTAGAATTGTAACCAAATGTGCTAGTAACTAGCTGTTAAAGACTACCTGTTGGTTTAAATAATTACTCCATCAACTTCAGGGAACAAAAAAAAGAAAAAGAAATGAGGTGGTAATTTGGTGGTAGAGATTTTTGCTCAAGAATAAACAAGGTTTTGTATTTGATCTTTTACAGTCTCCCATAAGATCTTCATGGGGAACATGATGAAGTACAGACTGGATGAGCAGAAAGTGAGGTGGATTGAAAAGCGGCTGAAGGGCCAGGCCCAGAGGGTAGTGATCAGTGACACAAAGTCTAGTTGGCAGCCAGCAACTAGTGATGTGCTCAAGGGATAGTTACTGGGTCCAGTCCTATTCAACAGCTTCGTTGGTAATTTGTATGATGGGACAAATGACACCTTTAGCAAGACTGCAGATGACACAAAACTGGGAGGAGTGGCTGATATGCCTGAGGGTTGTGTTACTATTCAGAGGGACTTAACAGGCAGGAGAAATGGACTGACAGAAACCTCATGATGTTCAACAAATGGAAGTGCAAAGTCCTGCACCTGGAGAGGAATAACTCCATCAGCACATGCTGGGGGTACTCAGCTGGAAAGTAGCTTTGCAGAAGACATTCTTTACTATGAAGATTGTGAAACACTTGAACAGGCAGCCATCCCTGGAGATATTCAAGGTCAGGTTGGATGGGGCTCTGAGCAACCTGATCTAGTTAAAGATGTCCCTGCTTTACTGCAGAGGGGTTGCCCTAGATAATCTCTAAAAGTCCCTTCCAACTCTATGCATTCCATTCTATATGAGGCCCCGGGGATCCTGGTGGACACCAGGTTGAACATGAGCCAGCAATGTGCTCTTGTGGCAAAAAAGGCTAATGGTATCATTGGCTACATCAAAAGGAGCATTGTCAGCAGGTAAAGGGATGTGATCTTTCCCCTCTGCTCCACACTAGTGAGGCCACACCTGGAGTACTGTGTCTAGTATTGGGTTCCTCAGGACAAGAGAGAGATGGAGCTACTGGAGAGAGTCCAACAGAGAGCCATAAAGATGGTTAAGGAACTATAGCATCTCTCCTATGAGGAAAGGCTGAGGGAGCTGGGACTGTTCAGCCCAGAAGACAAGGTCTGGGATTGAGGGGTGTGGGTGGTGGGGTGAAGAAAGAAGTGAGGCAAGCTCATCAATGTGTACAAATATCTGAATGGAGGATGTAAAGATGATGAAACCAGACTCTTCTCCCTGGTGTCCAGTGACAGGCCAAGAGGCAGTAAGCAAAAACTGAAACACAGGAGGGTCTGAGTATCAGGAAATACTTTTTTTTTTTTTACTATCAGGGTGACCAAATACTGGCACAGATTGCCCAGAAAGGTGGTAGAGTCTCCATCCTTGAAGGTATTCAAAAGCCCTCTGGACATGGTCCTGGGCAAACTGTTCTGCGTGGTCCTGCTAAAGCATGTGAGTGGGACAAGATGACCTCTAGAGGTCTCTTCCAACCTCAGCTACTCAGATTCTGTGAAGACACACCAGTGAGTTTGCCTGCAGGAGCTTTCTTCCCACACCTGCCTTCTTTCTTCCCTGTTTCAAGTTTTCTAGGTTTTCCTTATGCTTTTCCTCTTCTTCAGGTATTTCCTTCAAGCATAACAAAGAACAAAAATTATAATGCTTCTGGATTTTTCCATTTATGGAGGATTCTACTTCCTTTAAAAACAAGAATTGCATGAAGTTTTTCTGAATAGTTATCCAAGCAAATCAGGCTGGCTCAATATACAGGGGTTATTTTCTTATTTTTACATCATCTTTTCATCTAATATTATGAAGACCATTCACCATGGAAACTATTTTTAGAATATCCCCTGTGTCTGTAGATCCACATTTCTTGATGTAATCTGTTTATTTCAGTGACCCCCTTATCAGTGTGCACTCTTTATCTAAATATTTGGGGATAAGACACAGAGTATGTAAATAGTAATAAATGCTATTAGAGTTATTGCAATGTGTCACATAAGCCTATGTTTAAATAAATGTACTCCTTAAAGGAGCCAGATAAGGCTTAAGCACTTTATGTGCGAAATTGGTAAGTAACATTAGGAACTTGCACTACAAGTTTAATCAAAAAAAGTCCAATAACACATGCCTCAGAGTTTCACCCTGAAAGGAAACAACAGTTAAATCAGTATACTAGAGGACTGAAGATAAAAAATCCGAACTTGGATAAAGTCATATTAGGGTTTTCTGAAGCAGATTTTATTAATTGTTCATACTAATATTACCTTTCAAAACCAGGACCCAGACTATCCTTAAGCTCAAATTCACCTTGCAGCCAAGCAAAAGCCCTTGTTCAGAAAACATGTCTAAGAAGGAGCCCTAGCAAAATGTTAATATGTATTATGACAGCATTTAAGCTTCCACCTGCCAAAACTGTGATGATATGCTTCAGTTTGCTCTTGGCCTCATGTTCTGCTAGGCAGTGAGGACACATCTCCTAAATTCAAGAACTTCTAAGCAAGTCAGAGTCCTACACCTCAGAAGCAAGAAGGCTGCTCTACAGAAATAACCTAGCTTTGTCATTTTGGGAAGCATTTTTGCTGTAATCCTTTGAATTTGCATAAGTAGAAATTCATTTTCTGAAAGCATAGTTGTTAATGTTGATACTTACATGGAACAAACAGGTAACTGAAGTAATCTGTCCTCAAGTATCACTGTGTATTTCAACAGCCTGCAACCTCCGGCTGCAGCCATCTAGATTCCTATCTTTAAAGAGAAAGAGACCTACAAAGAATACTCTGCAGGAGGCCATGATGAAGTCAAACACATCCCTAAAGATGCTATTTTGCTTTACATTTCAACCAACCCAAGTATATTGACCATGAAAAGGGAGGTTTCTGATCAGCTCCCCTCTTCTCACATTCCAGCTCCTTTGCCTACATCAGAATTGGCTCACCCTGCATCAACATGATTGCTAGATAAGCTATCTGAAAGAAAGATAACAATTTCACTTGGGAAGAAATGTAAGTAAATTTTCTGTAGAAATCAGCAAGTTGATCAGCTTAGCTTCTGGCCACATGACCACTAGCAGCAACAGAAGAAATATGGCAGACACTGCAACTCAGGAAGCCAGGTGTCATTGCTCAGTATCAACCTGCCACTAGACCAGATGAGACATGCTTAAAATTGCATTTTAAATTGCCATTGTACCCATCTTTTCTGGAGAGTTGAAATGTAAAATGTTATATTAACATTTATCTAAAGTATTCATGTGGTTCACAATCTGCCCATATGTATATTTTATCATCTTCACTGGATATATTCTCACAATCCTTACAAAAACTGAGTAATGCTATTAGCCCATTATACATGCAGAGAAATGAGTTGCAGTGAAAGTATGATATCTTGCCCAAGGTCACACAGAAAACACAAAGCCTGTTTTCACTATATCTTTAAAAGGAGTAGTAAGTCAAACACTGTCCTAAGATCTCATTCCCTGTCTATGCCCAAAACAGAATACAAACTCACAAATGATGTGAAAATTCAACATTCCCTCTGCTCAGCTGAGCTCCATCACTCTTTCACAGAATCACAGAATGTTCGGGGTTGGAAGGGACCTCGAAAAGTCATCTAGTCCAACCCCCCTGCCAGAGCAGGATCCCCTAGGGCAGGTCACACAGGAACGCATCCAGGTGGGTTTTGAATGTCTCCAGAGTAGGATACTCCTCAACCTCCCTGGGCAGCCTGTGCCAGTGCTCTGTCACTCTCACAGGGAAAAAGTTTTTCCTAATATTTTTGTGGAACCTTCTATGTTCCAGCTTGTACCCATTGCCCCTTGTCCTGTCATTGGACGCACCTGAAAAGAGCCTGGCTCCGTCCTCCTGACACTCCTCCTTGACATATTTATAAACATTTATGAGTCCACAGCAAAAGCAAATGGATTAGTTAGCTGATAAAGGTTTACAATGAGTTACACAAAAGATGATGTTATCTTGTCTAGAAATCCAGATAAAAAGAGTCACAACTTTTCAGTCAAATCCTTAATTAAAGAATATAGGAAGTGGTGGTGAAAACAAGTTGAAAACATTGATCCTTAAAACCACATCAAATCAAATCAAAGAACCAAAGAAAAGGCAACTCAGAAACAGGTTTTCCAAGTGGCATAGAACTTTTCTGTTTTGTTGTCTCTACATGCTTCAGGTAGTATCACAACCTTACAAGATCATATGGTAGCCTATAACTAACAAAAAAACATTATTTCATTTCTGTAGTCTTGGCTTAGAATCCTCAGGAAGATATTCCACTTCTAATACAGTTCTTCTTAGTAAGGTGGTATGAAGACTGCTTGAATCTTTACATAAATTAATGGCAATTTCCCTGGTGTAAAGACTTCAGAAAGAAATTAAAAACCTGCATCTCAGAGTAAGTATATTTAAACAAGTCAAGTGAGATCAATATGTATACAAACCAACATTAAAAGGAGTGGGGTTTTTTAGGTTGAAAAGAATTCACTTCAAAAATATTTGTGCAAGTGTACATTTGCAAAAGCTTATGTCAAAAGTGTTAGCATAACCATCCAGAAATTACTTAGGTACCTTCTCTGCAGATAGCAAACAACAAACAAGCAAGCTGAACAAAGCATTATTTGCATCCAGTCATACACCTTGAATTACAAATAAATAAAATATTTAAACCAATTAAAAACTACTGGAGAACTTGTCAGCTGCACTGGGACTTTGGTAAAATTAAGTCACAATTTGAACACCTCCAGCTCTCGGAAAGTAAGAGTGACCTCTATTCAGTGTAAATACTTCATATTCCCCATTCTGGTGGTCTGTGTGACCTCCACATTCCACACTTAAAGCTATGTAACTGAAGCTAGTTAAATGAGCCAACAACTCATCTTGCTACATTTGGCCAGTTTGTATGCAAATGTTCACGATGGAGCTTCATTTCAGCCAGAATCTTCAGGTGAAATCACTGAGTATGCCAAAGTGAGTATACCAAAAGAACAGGTGAAACCAAACAGCAATGAAAGACCCAAACAAACCCCCCCACCCATCTCCAATTACCTGCACAAAAAGTACTGAGATAATACAGAACCCAGAACTCAAACCATGAAAAAATCTGAACAAAACAACCTTGGCCATATCATTTTGCAAGGCACGTCTTTTCTTCCAATTTGGCTACCTGACCCAAAAGCTTTTTAAGGCTTACTAGAAAAATCTTCATGTTTACACCTCCAGAGTCCTAAAAAAAGTTTTTGTCTTTTTATTATCTTCTTACTACAAGCAAGTTCTCTGCTTTCCTTTCAGAAATCTTCCAGCCTTCAGTTTCCTTCAGCCTTCCCAGTTCCTCTCCTTCCCCGTTTGTCTTACCTCCACCCTAAAAGCTTCTCCAAGCCTCATGGCTCAGTTGCTCTCAAAAATCACTCATTTCCTTCTTTCCGCAAAGCACAGCAGCCAGGATAAAACAAGATGACAACATTCCTTTATGCTGCCAAGCCTTTTATTTTTTTTTAAGCATTCACATATATAGCACTTAAAGTTAATTAAGTAGAGCTAAAATAAGGTACTATAAATCCAATATAACTCACAGAACAAAGGCTTCTAGCAGCAGTTGTTTTAAGATTACATATTCATGACGTCTCTAATTAGACATACAATTATTATCTAAAATGCTACTTTGGGAAGGTGTTTCTATCATGGTGGTACCAATCAGACGCCCATCAGTACTGGTTCTTCTTCAAGCTATTGTACCTGCGTCAGAACTTTCATGCTCAGGGCCTGAAGAAATTAGCCAGATACGCAATCAAAAATTAATGATGTCCAGAAATAAACTGAAAACATCTGATGCAAAACAATCCTAAACTGAATAAACAAAGCAACAAGTATTTGCAAAGTTTCTTATAAAAAGTGTTCATCTTCTAAGTACTGGAGAAACAACCATTAAAAAAAAAATTAAAAAGCACAAATAGCTGTTCAAGAGAGACTTTTATCAAAAAACCAAACCATAAAAAGCAACAGCTGAAATACAGTCACCAGATTAGTCCAAGCAGGAAAGGACTTTACAGTATTTAAAAAATACCACGACTTCTTATTCAAGCAATGTATTAAAAACCCAAAATAACATGAATACAAGAGAGCTAAAACATACACTAGTTTCACATACTTTACATGTGTCTTATGTACTGTGGCCTTTAAATCAGAAAGTATTACTATACAGTGGTGTTTCTATAATAAATAATTATTTCTACGTCTGCTGCAAATTTCTCCCTCCATCAGAAAAAAAATCTTATTTACTACCCATGCAAACTAACTTCAAAAGATGCACTCAATTGCAATCTCTTGGAAGACAAATTCGATAATATTGAGAAACAGTTTTTGTATCCCTTTCAAGGCACAATACTACAGTTGCTTCTATTTCTCTGTACTGAAAACATCTGAGCTCTCAAATAATTACATGGAGAGAAGACTGAAAGAACACACTTGGCTGACACTACTGTCACATTGGCGGCAAAAACTTTCGTTGTTCTGAAAGTAACCACTTTTATATTTCCTAGATCTACAGAATGCACTTGCAAGGCTGTTGCCCAACTCAAACTGTCAAACACCTCATAAACCTTCCAATCTCAATGTAACTTCTGGGTTTTCAAAAGTTCCTACTCAGAACTTATGAGTTTAAATGACTTAAGAACTTCAGAGAGTGTTACCCTGCCAGTACAAAAATTATGTAGAAACCTTGCAAGAGAACTGTACTTTCGCAAATCCTACGTATTTCACTCACCATATTTTCCCTGGGAGTTCCACACAAGGTGTGTCATGGAAGGAGGCATGCAATACCAAAATAGGGTTGTGGATTTGCAAGAGAAGTTCAGGGTGACAGGGCAGCAAGGTGGGAACAAGGGAATAAAGAAAAATAATTTTAAAATGAAGCATCATGAAAGAAGTGATAAGATGAAACTATAGAAAAAGGAAAAACCAAAGGCCTTTGTATGGGTAGGTGAATCCAATCTTGGAGAAGTAAGAAGGGAAACAGTAACTTTTAAAAATTGCATATGAAGCAACAGTTATTTAAAGCCAAACAGAATTCTTGGAACAGCCTCAACACAGGCTAGGAAACAAGTGCACAAAATGAGAAAATATTTTTTAAAAATTGAAATTTCCAGCCATCTAAGTTTTCAGCTATCATAAGGTCGCAGAAACAAATTGATTTAGGCTGATATGCATTAAGACCATACACCACACAGCCAGAGAATGTTTGTACATTCTGGCTTTCTGAAGCAGGAGTTTGATGCCGCTAAGCCATGACAACAAAGCTCAGAGAGAACAATACTGCATAAAACGGCACAAAATAACACAGAAAGGGTTAGGTGCTCTCTGCCTGCCATATGCCCAATAGGGAATTGAAAGAGAAGTCTGCAGGGACTGCAGCTAATACTGACAAAGGAAATTGCTTTATTCAAAAGGGTAATGTTTTCCAAAACACTTAAGTGACTTTGCTTCATGCTAGACCCAAAGGAATTGTTGTTATTCAAACAATAAATCATGCTCACAGTAAGGGCCTGAAACAACATTTAGCGTATTGATATTTTTTGATGCTCATGGCATCTCAAATAAGCACCAATCAGTCTTCAGCATCACACATTTGGTATCAAGTCAAATTCTACAAACAAATCATTCCAAAACAGTTTCTAAGTGTAAATAATTTCAGAACTGTCAGGCTTTCATTCACCGTTGTTCTTTATGTTTGCTTGTTTTAAGTCATTCATTTTCCAGTTGTGTTTCCTTAGAACCATTGCATCAACTGCACCAAGCAAAGTGGCTATATGATCTTTATTCATGTAACAGGACTTACTCAAAGATTTATCTTGTCAAGACACCCAAAAATCACAGATCTGATAGAGGAAGCACTGAATATACTTCATCCCATGTTGTTTAAGCAGCAGTTATGCACAGGACTGTATGCCTGACTCCAAATGACCCTTTATCTAACAAATAGCAGAAGCTGACTATTCAGGAAACATACTGTTTTTCCATGAAAACATGGAGAAATAACACAGTTTAGCAAACACTTCAAACTGTTACTAAATTGGCACTCATGCTGAGCACCAATATATCTGCTGCAGGTTAAGGCTGAGCCGGCCACTAAAACGCAGACAGATGCTCTCTAACCCCCTCTCTCTCCCAAAACGGGAAGGAAAAAGGAATGAGGCAGAGAGAGACTTACAGGTTAGAAAAGAAAAAACTAGAACAGCTTTAATTAAACCATAATGGAAATAACAGTGAAGTTATAAAAATAACTATATATAACTATATATATAAAGTCCAAAATCGAACCTGACTACCCCCCTTCCCCCCCATAGCAATCCCCACTGATGCTGCAGAGCAGGTGGCACTGGGGGAGCCCCAGGCTCAGCGCGGTGTGGAGCTGCACACAGGAGCTGGATTCAGGAACTCAGGATCCGGACCAAAGACAGAAGATCAGACAGAGTCCTGCTCGGATCCCAGCCATCGAAGAAGGCGGCTTAACCCTCATGATCCCTTAGTTTTATACTGAATATGACATATATGGAATGGAACACTCTCATTGGTCACCTGCCCTGTCTATTACTCCCTGGAAGTGCAACTTTTTACTTCTCGTGACCCCTCTTACTACCTGGCACCCCCAGCATGGCACACGAGAGCCAGCAGTGGCCTTGGTCACTATGGGAATAAGTATCAGCAAGAGCCTTTCTGCATCCCAGTCCCAGGCAGTAACTGCAAACATCAGGTGTTGTCACTGCCAGTAGCACACACTGTCTGCAAAAACATGCTGCCAACTTCAGAATGTGCAGCCTTTAACAAGAGACTGATCTGGAAAGTAAAAATCACTGAATAGAATTGGTTTCATTTAGCCCAAACTAAGACACTACTATCCTACCAGAACTTAGCATTATGAATCCTGTTGAAAACTCAAGAGAAATTACTTAACCATAAGGCATCAAAGACCACAAAGGTAAGTAAATAGCACACCTTCAATATTAGAGTTCACAGGACTGAACACACTGCTGCAGGCCATAAGACAGTTCTTTAATAAGTGAGAAGTTATTGAATACACTGATTTAGGGGAAGAAAGGAAAAAAGTATAATCACTACCTCAGCCAACCCATTGGCTTGAAACCTTTAAACCATTTTATTCCAGAAGGTAACAATGAATGGACAGCCCAGGGCTACAAATGCACATCAGTTTCTGTTTGCAAAGACAGAAAATCCCCACCCATCGTACTGCACAGGCTCTTAGAGCTGTTTGAGTCCTAGAGAAAACTGACAGAGCTTTAGCCCTAACTTATTCCCTTCCACTCATCTTCCCAAGCTAATTTATGGTGGCCATTTTATCACTGTCTGTGAAGAGGCTAAACAGGCCAACTTCTGTCAGCAGCCACCAGAAAGCCACAGGAAAGATGGTGTTTCAGAATTTCTACATATTCTCTAATCACTTGGATTTTTTCTTAGTTTTCCAGGAACACAAGACTCTACATCCTCATGGGTCCTCCCCAACAAACAACTATGGGGAAACAGCAGAACTTGACAAGAGTCTCCATCTTTATTGTAGCAACCAGGCCCATCCATGCACATTTTTCTATTTGCTCACCTAATTAATTTTCCACAAAAGGCAACAGGTTGGGTTTTTCTTCTCAATTATTATCATTAAAGCAGGTACACATTTCCACTTAAATGAGCACAAAATATGAAAACAGATGATGCCTGCAATCATTAAACTGAGATCGTGTAAGGGTTTAGGCTTGATTTATCTTTTATCATGATGGGCTTTCTTTCATCTATGCTTCCTGATGAGAAACAAAAGTATTCTAATTGGGAGCAAAGAAATAATTTCACAGGTAGCTTTGTTCTTGTGCATTTTCTTTAGGTATCCATTCATTAGTCTTGGGAGGTGAATAAAGTTTCAAATGCACCTATCTGACTGCCTTATGTGTTCTCCATTCTGAAATACCTTAAAGTGGACTTAAATGGTGGGCAACTATACCTATATAATTTTTTGCATACTCACAGAGATGTTACAGTTTCTTATGTATCATCTCTTCCCCTGTGCTAACTACAAAGTGTTCTCAAATATCATATCTAGCAAATAGCCTGACGATCCAGATACTTAAAGCTCAAGAAAAGGTGAGGACTCTGAGACAAATTTTTTCCCTCCAACTGCTCAGCATGATACATTGAACTTGCTTTGCCCCAAAGACATGACAGGTGAGCTTCTCTCATGAAGCTCATATACAACTTAAATATATAGCGGTCAAGTCAATGGAGACTTTACCACAGCTCTGGAACAAGATCCAACAAAAAGCACACAAACTGAATTGAGGAGGTAGGGTTCAAATCACTGCCACCTTTAACACCATTCTCATAAGTAAGTAGGCAGACTCAGTCGAAGTAATGTCTGAAGCTTATTCGTCACACATAATCTCTATTCCCTAGTAATTATAATAACAAATACACATTCTGCTCACTATGATAGGCTTTTTTACAGCATATACTAGCTTTTAGAGAACATAGTTAGAGTACAACCCCAAGTAAAAATGCCTTTATTGCAGTAACAACAGGATTGTGAAATTTAAACTGGTCAAAATCGCTATCTCAGCACTGCTCCACATTTGGTTCTGCTCCAAACAGTTTAAAATGCCTTAGGGAAATCCAGCCTATTTTATATATCAGAATGGCAGGAATTATCTGAATCTCTGTTTGCTTTATTAGTGGCAATTTTTAAATACATTAGCTTTTTTATTCAATTAAGCATTTAATTACAACTGTAAATAGTGAAATACTAGTAGCAACAAAATTAGAATAAAATAGACTAATATTTATGAGCTGTAGCAACCATATAAATTATAAAACAAGCTGCTGATCATGTTGACATCATGCAGTCAGAACTTAAGTTTTTTAAAATTCCTGCTTTTAATAAGAACAATTAATAAAATGCACAACTGTATTCACCTACAAATACTGCACATAGAGAAGAGAGTTTACAGGTTATGCAAAAGTGGAAAAAATAGATAAATTTGTCTGTCTTCAGAGAGCAAGCCAATGAACTATTGCTACAAATACAATTCTGATATTTTTCTGTCCAGAGCTAGATATTATCTAGAGTCAAATAACACAATGCATTGATCAAATCAAAAGAAGCCAAATCCCTTTGAAAACACTGAAATCCCGCATTATATTTGGAAAGCCTTCACAAAAGTGAAAGACTTCTGAAGAGTAAACCTTAAAAACAAAATTTTTAAAAAAAAAAAAAATCAGAGCAAGCTTTGATAGATAAGCAAAAAAAAACCCCTAGGAATAAGTTTATAATCTAATAAAAATGAATTTCTGATTAACTTAATTCACTGCATTGGTATCAATGTGTCATTCATTCCCCCTCTTCCTCCTGAACTTCTGAGCTCCTCGTAAGCCCCCAGACATTGCTTCACTTGTAGGCGAGTGGCCCTTCAGCCTACCAAGGCACAGCAGACAGTCAGAGAATCTCAAGAAGCCAAGGATTTAAGTCACTTTGAGGGAACAGAAGACTAACAGGCTTCCTTTATAACACTATCAGTTCTCAATAAATCACTCAACTGCACCACCCCCAGATGAGACAACTATTAGGTACATGTTCACTTCATTGTTTCCCCCTACTGGAAACCTTGGCATAGAGGTCACAGGCAAGCAGCAGCACAGGTCCCTGATTTGGCAGAATAGAGAATATGGATCCCAGCATGTACCTATTGCCTAATCTAGATCTATCCTCAAATAATCTATTTTAGTTCCTGAGAACCGTGAAGGACAGATTGCAAGCAACTTGATTGTCCACTCAGACTACACAATGTTACAGTCACTATAGGAGTGTCACTCCGGAAAATTAATGCTATACTTTTCTAGTAATGCAAAATTTAGTCATGTAAAAATTCAGAAAACGCATTCCAAATCCCATTTTATGAGACCTCCTCACAGATTCTGAAATATGCAGAGAGAATATTCAGTTTAAGATGATATATGGACCTTCCAAGAAATTAGCTGGGTAAGGCACCTGTCTGGGTTTTTTCCCCTCTCAGTAGTGAAACTACACTAAAGGCCTGTGAATCAGATCTTAAATAAAGTTGTAAAAAGAGCAAGGCAACAGGTGGACAGTCTTTCCCTCAGGAAAGACCTCCATCAGGGTAGACAGACCTAGGGAATATACTGCCATTACTTTTTTAGGAATAATTAAGAGTATATTGCTTCCTATCTTGAATGACAATGAAGTGGGGTTTACTAATTATTGACATGAGTTGGTTTGTTGATTCCAGCTTTGGACAGCCTGGTGAAGAAATTTTTCACTGCAGTATTTTAGCATTCCTTCTTCTAGAATGGAAGACAGCAAAGCTACACATGCATTTAAGCCACAGAGACTAGCTTCTTTGGGCTTCCTCTACAGACAGTGAAGCAATTGCATTTGTGAGGAGATATTCATTAAGGATAATTTTCCTACTGTCTTAAGTACTCCTGCTATCTTTAAAAGCATTACTGTCAATGATCTGCTACGAGACCAGACCATGGAAGACTGCAGAATATTCATTTGTGTAACAGACAAGGAGATTTAGTTGCAGGTTTCCAAAGCTGCTATTTCAAAATATTTAAACAAGGATGGCCAAGACTGACAAAAAGGGATGAGAGTAGCAAAAAAACTAATCTGAATTTTCCTTAATGCTAGCAGCATTAGGAAAATCATAAATTTTCCCATATCTTCACTGAAGTTAGCGTATGAGACAAACACAGCCTAAGGTTTAGGTCTTTTGTTCAGCAACTAGAAAACTCCATTTCTAAAAAGCCTTGAATAGACTAAGTTAAATTGATACATGCATACATAAACCATTTTTAAGTGCAACTTTGAAACACCAAGTTGTTTTGTCTTCCTGACAAAATCACACGAAGCCAGACATTATAAATTAAATTTGCTACAGTGTTTATGCCTCTCAAATGTTTTAATTTTAGCTTTAGAGATCTGGACTTCCAAAGTGACTGATGTTGAAATCATCAGAACTGATGCATTAGATTAATGCAATGCTGAAAGTTTTTCTCCTGTATCAGAGAAAGAAGAATAGCTTTTAAGACTAGTGTATTTGGTTTAATGGCTAGGTTTTGGTAAAGGGTGGGGGGCACTGCAGACTTGGCCTCTGTGAGATCTGAGGCTGCCTCCATGTTGGATTCAGCTGGCTCCGAGACAGACCTGCCACCTGTCAAAGCGGGGCCCATGCAAAATATTGATGGTACCTCTGCTGGTAACGTGTAAGAATGGGTAAAAAGTGCTGCACAGCAGCTATGTGAGATGAGCAAGAAAAACGTGAGATAAACAGCCCTGCAGACACAAGGTCAGTGAAGAAGAAGGGAAAGGAGGTGTTGCAGGTGCCAGAGCAGAGATTCCCCTGCCACCCATGAAGATGATAGTGAAGTAGGTTGTTCCCCAGCAGCCCACGGAGGGCCACACCACAGCAGATAATCTACACCACAGCCCACGGAGGACCACACGCTGGAACGTGTTGTTGTGCCCCGAAGGAGGCTGCGGCCCATGAAGAGCCCATGCAGGAGCAGGCTCCAGCAAGAGTTCTGGCCTGGGGAAAGGAGCCCACCCAAGAGCAGGTTTTCTGGCAGGAGCTGCAGCCCATGGGGGACCCATGCAGGAGCAGTCTGTTCCAGAAGGACTGTACCCCATGGAAAGGACCCATGCTGGAGTATTTTTTTGAAGAGCTGTAGCCTGTGGGCCCGACCCACATTAGAACAGTTTGAGAAGGACTGTACACCACCAGAAGGGCCCCACACCACAGCACAGGAACAGTGTAAGACAAAGTGTTATGAACTGACTGCAATCCCCATTCCCTAATACTCTGTGCGACTCCAGGGAATGGGTGGGGGGAAAGACACAAGATTTAAGAAAAAAGTACTGAAATTGAGCCTAGAAAGAAAAAGGGAGGTGGGATGGTGTTTTCAGTTTTGTTCTCGTATTTTACCATCCCAGCCTATTTTCAACTGGCAATAGATTAAATTTTTTCCCCACATTGAGTCCGTTTTTCCTGTTCGTGACAGTAAATAGTGAGCAATCTCCCTGGCTTTATTTCAAGCTACAGGATGTTTTATCTCCCCCTGTTCTCTTGAGGAGGAAAAGGGTGAGCATGGCTTGGTGGGCAGCTGGCACACAAGAAAGGTTAACCCACAACAACTAGAAAGAGACAAATGAACTATTAGGTATCAGATTTTCACTACTTTGCAATACAAAATTACTTTTATGTGTGGTAACTACTGAAGTGAGTTATTCTTTCCTCTGCAGATATCAATATTTCAAACTCCCCACACTATTTCAACAGAAACTGGTTTACATTTTCTGGCCTAAAACGGTATTCGGTATTTCCCCAACACCGTTCAGTGATTTTTGGTTCCCTTTTTCACTTCTCTGAACATCTGTTCTCTCTAATTATATTTGTCCACAAAACATTACTAGAGAAAGACACCTTCACAGAAAGCAGTATTTCAGTGGAAGAATTCCTCCACCCACAGCTCGTCAGCAGTAAAGCAAACTGCATGTTACTACTTCAGCAAGAACCTCAACACATGCTAGTACCACCACTGCATGCAGGCAATTCCAAACATCAGTCTTCTGTCAAAAAAAGCCAAAGTCCCTCTACTTAATGGAGCTTGTTCCATTGATTTTACTGACGAAATCTAAACATATATAGATTTTTCCAGGACCAGATAGACATTTGGGATTATAGTCTGCAATCATGCCATCAAAGTCTCCAAATGCTAGAAACTAACTCTTTAGAACCTTCTGAATCATCTCCACTTATGTATCTTCATACATGGTGCATTCCACTCTTCTTGGTATCCAACACTATCTGAGCTGACAAATTATTTATACCTGCTTAAAGCAAAAGAATCTGTCAACTCATTTAGCTCAAAAAAAAACCTCACGTGTTTGCCTCTACTGGAAGACAGAGGCTGCTTTGGGAATGATTTTTTTAACGTTGATTTAGATAATTTTATTATTATCACTTAATTAAAGCTGTCGGCTCTGTCCAGCCACTGATTTGGCTTGACTGACTTCCACTCATGTAACCTGCTTTACATCAAGCTGTGTCAGTCTTCTTTGTTTATGTGTTACAGGTTATAATCATGCACATGGTGTCTTCTGCTTTCCTTTAGATGTCAAATTCTGAAGCATATAGATCTGTCTTCTGACTTTTAACACTTTTGCTAATTTACATGCAAGAGCAGAATGGCAATTTTAAACTGTCCAACAATGTTTTTATAAAGAATTTCCTGCAGAGAGAAGGGAAAAAGAGGAGGAAGGGAAAAAGAGGAGGAAGGGAAAAAGAGGAGGAAGGGAAAAAGAGGAGGAAGGGAAAAAGAGGAGGAAGGGAAAAAGAGGAGGAAGGGAAAAAGAGGAGGAAGGGAAAAAGAGGAGGAAGGGAAAAAGAGGAGGAAGGGAAAAAGAGGAGGAAGGGAAAAAGAGGAGGAAGGGAAAAAGAGGAGGAAGGGAAAAAGAGGAGGAAGGGAAAAAGAGGAGGAAGGGAAAAAGAGGAGGAAGGGAAAAAGAGGAGGAAGGGAAAAAGAGGAGGAAGGGAAAAAGAGGAGGAAGGGAAAAAGAGGAGGAAGGGAAAAAGAGGAGGAAGGGAAAAAGAGGAGGAAGGGAAAAAGAGGAGGAAGGGAAAAAGAAGAGAGCTAGTTTTTGAATAATAAAAATGAACTAGGAGAATTGTATTTGGGATTTCAACCTTTATAAAGATGTTACAACAGGTGAATTAAAGTTGTATTTTAGTTCTGATTTGGTCATGAGGCTCTAAGAAAGACCATAACCATGCTTGTCAGGCAACATTTTAAGTTGTCTTAGGCCTAACGTCCGCACATTAGATATCTGCCATTGTTGCCATGCGACACTTCCCTCCCTCTACCTCATAGCCTCTTTTCTCTCTGGGTATCAACGCTGCCAAAAAGTTGCAGTATGCTGATCAACTGCTCAACTCAACTCATGTAACAGCAATAGTACTTAGAACTTGAAAATTCCATTGCTGCCTGTGCTACTGATCTGAACTTAAGTAAAACCAAGAGGTAATGCAAGAATTATCAATAACTTCTAATTATGATAATGCTAAAGGTTACAGACTGAAGACATCCAGGAAATAAAACCGTTCTGATACAAGATCTCCCAAAAAGTTATACTCTTGAAACAGTTTCTCAAAAGACAATTTTTTAAAAATGGTTTAACATCATTAAATGTTTAAAAGTCATTTGAGAAAGACTACCACTAAATATTTGAGAAGAAATACCTGTATTTGTTGCAAAAAGAGAATTTAAGATAAAACTAATGTGTTTCAAGCTTATAAAGAAATCTGTTCTGATTTTGTTTTAAGTTCTGATTAAGTTCTCCAGAATTATTTGCTGAGGTACTAGGAAAGCAGCTATACACTAACTTGTCATTACTGAAGGATACACAGACATGATGGAGAGCTGCTGTAAATTAAACCACGCACAGGTAACTCCCATCAGCTAACGGCTATCAGGTTAGCTACTCCTCCCCATCCCTATCTCCTCCTCCTTTTTCTCTTAACCAATTAACATTTCATTAAAAAGGCAGCCAGACAAACAAACAAACAAACGACCCCACCATGCAATGGAGCCTTTTAGAGTATTTCACACAAGAGTTTTGACCCCAACACTTTCAGAACCAGGCAAACAACTTCACAAGAAGGCACAAGGTACCAGCCTAATCAGACACCTAGAATCTGGGCAATCTCAATTGCAGGCATTTCAGCCAAAGGTCTGCAACATCACTGTGTTCAAGTTCCTCACACCTCTAGGAATTTCCTCCATTAAAAGTATGGCTCTTTGACACGTTAGCTACAGCATACATGCACCAAGGCCTCACTTCAGCAAAAACTCATTGGCCTATCTTTAAACACGTTACAGCAGATCCATTTAATCTTAAACACAGTGTCCAAGTTCAAAAATGAAACCAGGGCTAGTTGTGTTTAGATCTTGTGTGCTACAAATTGTGTTACTGCCACTTGGAAAAAGATAACCCATAAAGCAATTAGCCAATGAAGAGATACATTATATTAAGATTCATCTGAAGAACAATCAATTAACAAGCCGCCAGCAACACATTCCAGATTTTTACTTCCTCTATGATCAGTCAATAATTAAGTATTGAACAGTTTTAAGTAATTGTATCATATTTGCTCATCTGACCTTGCTCTGTGCTTTTAGAAAAGATATGGCTACAGTCAAATTTTGAACTCCTTATCACGCTCTTCAAAATGAGATTTAAAAAACCCCCAAAACAAACCACCACAAAACAAAGCCTCCACAAAAAACCCAACCCAAACCAAACCAAACAAAAACACCACAACATCAAACCCACAACTTTGAAATTTTGAAATCTAAAAAGTTTGTGTATTTGATATTTTTTAATATAAATAATTTTACAGAAATTGGCTTCAGAAGATTTTTGTGTCTCTCAAACTTTATACGGATTAATAAGTGTCACACATGAACAAGTCATGCTACTCACTTTAACAAAAGTCAACATATCTACTGTGATCTGCTAAGATTTACTAGAAGCAGCATACAAAACACACAGGCCCAATTTTATCCCTATTACAACCACACTGAAATTAATGTAAGGATTAATTTCAATAAAGCAAAAACCTCCAAGAGGCCTAAAGCTACATACAAAACTTCAGTATCTGTTCATGCATGTCTTGACTTACACTCACTACATAGTTTTCTTCTGCCTATATATGTCATTATGTAGCATCAAATTTAGGACAACATACTTTAAAAAACAGTGCCTCCATAAATGCTCATGACTTGTGTTTTGATTTTCCTTGTAGGTATCAAGTAACACGATTATCTCAGAGCGGGATGCAACGAAACGTTATTCATGTCCTCCAACCACATCATGAAGTTTGTATATCTTCATTATTCAATACTGGCCATAAACTATCATATGTCAATAACTATACCATTCAAAATTATGCATCTCAGATTACTTGGTTTGTCTTTTGGAGTGGAACAGTAGAGCGTAGAAAATAACTCTTTGCAATAAAACACTCAAAGACCTCAAAAATTTATCTGAAAAATAGAAAATAACAACCTTGCTCCAAAACTGTATGAGCAAAATACAATCTAGAAATAAAAATATATTTTAGCTATATTCATTAAGGGGAGCTATGCAATAGTCTGTCTGTTAACAACACTCATGAGTAATGCAGTTATCTTAAATCACAAAACCAAAGTATTTTCACATATATACTGTTGGCATATCTAACATACTGCAGAGTAGTCACAATAAATGACAATGAAATAAATACTTCATGGCGAGCAATGCATTTCCTTTTTTTTTCCCTTTACACTGTTCAAACGGGTTCTGGGAATAAAAATAACTGGATCCAATGAGAGGGAAACCCCCAGAAGAACTGGCATTCATACCAAACTGATTACAGAAAAAAGCTTTTCACACCAGTGCTGCAGGGTTGTAGAAGATTACTATTTTAACATAACACTGACTTCTTAAAAAAAACCCAAAAACCAACCAAACAAAAAATCATCAAAAAATAACCCCCCAGCCAAGTCACACACAAAATAAAGGGTTTGCACTTATAATCTTCAAACAACTTAATGCCTGTTTTCCTTGTCCTATTGTGCTATGATTTAAAATACAGCTGTCTGAACATGCTAATGTTCAGCTACAAAACAGTAGTTCGCTATCAAACTGTTGACATATTATTCCCTCCCAAATTAATAATCATTCATTTGATGACACAGATCAACACGTAAACACACATTGCAAAAACCTGTTACAGAAGTCAGAGCTCACAGTCCTATGCTTTCTATGTTTTAGCTGTAGTGAGATAAGGCATTGACCTTTCTTCTTGATTCGCAATGGGAGAATACTCTGCTTACAAGCTTACTACTGTGAAGCCTTGTCATTAGTGTGAGGAATCACAAAAGTATGTGTAAGAAGGCAGATGAGATAGAATACCTTTCTCAACATTTGAAGTGTGATATTTCCAACAGTTAATCAGTTCTTGTCATTTCCCCGTAAGTGTAAACAGATAAAGTTTAGATTTCACTAACAGTGGTAAAATACTCTGCAGGTTAGTGGAAAGGGAGGGTAATACTCCATGAACTAGTTGATAGAGCAGCTTTTTTCAGGTTTCATCTTTAAAAGACTCTGCTATGCCATCTAGGATTTTCATGTAAAGGCAGTTCATCCTTGTAATTAGAGCAGTTCTATCCAACAAGACTTCAGGTGGCTGTACCACAGGAAATATTTTCCTGCATGTCTTGAAGTCAATGTGACCATGATTGCAAATTACTCATTAATGTAAAGAATGGCAGACTGTTGCATTATGCAAACCCATCCACATTATTCTGCATCCCTGTAAATGCAGCTCCTTTCCAGTTTTGATTATACTGTACACTGTAACAATGGGTTTCACCTAATAAGCTATTCCGAGAACTCTTACACAGTATGCAGTTCATAATCTATTTGCTTGCTGTTAGAAGTAACATGGAAAATGCTTTCAAACACCATCTGAGACAGGAATACTTAGAAGCACCTTAAATTCTCATAAAATATTCACTAGAGCTATCCACAATAACAGTTCTACTGTGATGTCAAACACACTTAGTTAAGCCATGTACTACTGCTGCAGGAATAGATGTCTTGAAGGAAATCTCTACTCCACAAAGACTGAATATTTTCAAAGTCCCATGCATGAAGAAAAAGAAGAAAAAGAAGGAGGGGGAAGGAAAATTACAGCTAAAATTAAACAAAGCTATTTTCTTTTAGCAATTCTAGAAGTACATTATTATCACTGTGAGATAAATGCTCTAACCTCCATCTGCACCATCCCAATCTTTCTCCTCCCACATCGGCATTGAATTTGTGGGAGCAGAATAATGAATAAACCAAAAAGATCAAAAAATATTTCCAGTTAGGAAGATACTTTCATGTGGTTTGGGAACACCATTGACATCCTATTTACCTCAGATTTGACCAGTCTGGGACCTCTAAGTAGGTCCTTTCTCTACCATTTGGAAAATGGCACATCCAATTACTGGAGCAACACTTTTCTTCTGGAGTTCAGGCTGGCAGAGATAACCTAACCGAGTACCTAGACAGAGGTCTAGAAAGAAGAAAAAAGGGTGGAAATAGAAGCAGGCTTACGTGCTCCAGTTTGTCTTTCCTCCTCAGCCAGACACTGGCACTGTAGTCCTGCTGCTTGACAGTGCTGTAGAAGTTCGCACCTACTCTGGTGAGGCTTGGGGAAGGCTCCCTGGGTCTGCTCTTCAGCCTCATCTGCTCGAAGCCCTCATGGGGGGATGAGGAGAGCCAGTCATGCCTGACTTCCATCTTGACATGACAAGGCAAAGTCCAAGGAAAAAAATCGGAAGAAATCAAGAAATTAAGAGGCACTAGATGAAGAGGTTCCACAAAAGAACAGGATGAAGGAAGAAGGAAGAGAATGAAAGCAAAGCACCCGCAAAAATAAACAAAAACCAAAAAGAAAATGGGAAGACAAGGGGGAGAAATGAGAAATAATAGGGTAGGAGGAGTGGTGGGAGAAGAAAAGGCTGCAGGTAAGAGAGAGGAGCGGACTGAGAGAGATGAAAGGGCACACGGGAAGGAAGACGTTCCAAGATGCCGCTGCTTGTTGCCCTCGCCGCTAGCAAGCTGCAGT
>NW_009711264.1:0-1255 GCF_000703405.1 Apaloderma vittatum | reverse complement strand
GTCGCCATCTTTGTCTTCTTCGCTGTGCCCCGGAGGAGTCCTTCGACTTCTTCGTGGCGCCGTGGAGGAGCCCTTCGCCATCTTCGACTTCTTTGCCGTGCCATGGAGGATTTCCTCGTTTTCTTTGCTGCGCCGCGGAGGAGCCCTTCTCCTTCTTTGCCGCGCTGGCAAGGAGCCCTTTGCCTTCTTCGTCTTCTTCGCCGTGCCACGGAGGAGCCCTTCGCCTTCTTCGCCGCGCCGCCGAGGAGCCCTTCGCGTTCTTCGCCGCGACAGGAAGGAGCCCTTCGTTGCCGCCCCGGCGAGGAGCCTTTCACCTTCTTTGTCTTGTTCGCCGTGCCACGGAGGAGCCCTTCCCATTCTTCGCCTTCTTCGCCGTGCCGCGCAGGAGCCCTTCGCCTTCTTTGTCGCGCCTTCTTTGTCACGCCACACAGGAGCCCTTCGCCTTTTTCATCTTTTTCATTGTGCTGGGGAGGAGCCCTTCACCTTCTCCGTCTTCTTCGCCGCACCGGGGAGGAGCCCTTCGCCTTCTTCCCCGGGCGGCAGGGGCGGCCTTCGCCTTTTTTGTTTTTTTCGTCGCGCCGCGGATCGCCTTCTTCGTCGCGCCGCAGAGGAGGCCTTCACCTTCTTCGCCTTCTTTGCCGCGCCACGGAGGAGCCCTTTGCCTTTTTTTCCTGTGCCGCAGAGGAGCGCTTCGCCTTCTTCGTCTTCTTCGCAGTGCCGCGGAGGAGCCCTTTGCCGCCTTCTTTGCGCCGCGGAGGAGCCTTTCGCCTTCTTCGCTGCGCCGCTGAGGAGGTCTTCGCGTTCTTCGCCGCGCCAGCGAGGAGCGCTTTGCCTTCTCCACCGTGCTGCGCAGGAGCCTTTCGCCTTCTTCGTGTTCTTCGCCGTGCCGCGGAGGAGCCCTTCGCCTTCTTCGTCTTCTTTGCTGTGCCATGGGGGGGAGCCGGTCCCCCCCTCCACCGCGCCGCGGAGGAGCCTTTCGCGTTCTTCGTCTTCTCCGCCGTGCCGCGGAGGAGCCCTTCGCCTTCATCGCCGCGCCGGCTCGGAGCCCTTTGCCTTCTTCGTCGTGCAACGGAGGAGCTTTTCGCCTTCTTCATCTTCTTGTCGCGCCGCGGTGGAGACCTTCGCCTTCTTTGCCGCGCCACGGAGGATCCCTTCGCCGCCTTCACCGCGCCGCTGAGCAGCCCTTCTTCCTTTTCACCACGCAGTGGAGGAGCCCTTCTTCGTCTTCGCTGCGCTGCGGAGGAGCCCTTTGCCA
>NW_009711263.1:0-460 GCF_000703405.1 Apaloderma vittatum | reverse complement strand
TCAGGAAGTCAGCAAATTTTGCTTGCTGGGAGGTATGAAGTAGGGTCCCATACTATGCACACACAATTTATATTCTTCCTGAAGAATCCACTTTTTACGATTACTAGAAAGACAGAATAGCTGTCCTGGATGAAGACCACTGTGACTGTGTTTATATCAAAACTGAGAGCACTGTGTTGAACAGTGACATTGTGTTGACAGCTTTGAAGGGAAGTCTTGGTTTCTTGGGAGATGTTGTTTGACTGCCCTGCATTGTTTGACTGCCCTGCATTGCTACCTCCTTTCCTCTGCAGGTGCTTTGTATTGTGACCTGCGAAATGCTAGCAAAGGTTTTGCAAGCTTTACCTATAAAGACTGATGAAAAGTTAAGACAGGCATCCAAGAAAAAAGAGGTCTCCCAACCTGCTCCATATTCTACTTCATGGCATCAGCATGGAGCATGAACAATGAGATCTGAAAG